>NW_027202879.1:0-138955 GCF_024711535.1 Dipodomys merriami
GTGACACACACACACAGACATACACACATACACAAACATGGAATACTATGCTTCCATCAGAAACAATGATACCACCTCATCCATAATGAAATGAAAGATCTTGAAAAAACATCATACTAAGTGAAGTAAGCCAGACGTAAAGGAACATAGGTCCCCAGGTTGTCCTTATTTGTAATAATTAGGTTACATCAAGGAAAATCTCATGTATTTTAATTTGAAATTTTGTTTTATGTTGAACATACATTATTACTATATTGTTTGTTATTCTTTCTTTTTTTGAGGAGGGCTAAAATTTATTTAACCATTAAAATGAAGTATGTAGCCACTGTATAAAGTTTAATATAATGTATCTTCTTAATAATTTTTTTATTGTGAAAATACCGTATGGAGCAGTTACCATTACATGGCAAGGTAATGAGTATATTTCTTATCAAACGTTGTTGCCTCCACCTTTGTTTCCCCTAACCATCAATTCCTATCCCTCCCCCCAATTCTCGTGCAAAAGTTGTAAAGTTCGATTTTTGACTTAAAGTCCTGTACATCTCATTGTTGCAATGAGTCCATCTATTTAAACAATTTGATTTTTTGCTTCACTTCCACAAATTATACCTACATCAAATACAGTGAAAACCGGGGTTATACCATGTGGGAGGGACACACAAAGCAACAAAGAAATAACTTTAAAAAATGTTAGAAACGATAGCAAGAAAGAAAAAAAAAAGAGTCTTTATCTTGAGTTTCATTTCACTTAACATCAACTTATTTGTCTGTTATTTCTTGTCTCAGACATATACTAGTTATTGTACATAAGGGAAGCCATGGGACGTATGTTTCTTTGAACCTGGCTTACTTCACTTAATATAATTTTTTCCAAATCTTTCCATTTCTGGACAAATGGGGCAAAAGGCAGATATACTTAAAGAATTATGTTCAGCTTATGCATTACTGAAGGTAGAACAAATAAAAGAGCAATCCCTATTAGGAAGAAGAACTCCTATTTACTTAGCTTCATTCCTCTGTAACGCCAGAGTTGCCCCCTGTATCCTCATGTTGTACATTACAACTTTATACTTGATCATCCAGTATATCTACTATCTTATACATTGTGACCTAAATGCCACAGGAATTCCACTTCGTTTTACTTTTTTAAAAAAATTCTCTCTAGTGAAGATATTCTCCCCATCTGTGGGCTTTCTATTGATCTTGCTAGTTATGTCCTTTGCCATGTAGAAGCTGTGCAATTCCATGCAATCCCATTTGTCCAACCTTTCTTTGATTTGTTGTGTTTCTGGGTCTCTATTAAGAAAATCTGGCCTTTTCCTGGAGACCCAGGGTTTCTCCTATTCCATCTTGTAATGTTTTTAGAGTGTCTGCTTTGACTCAGAGGTCTTTGAAGCATTTGGGGTTGATTCTGGTGTAGAGTGATATCTAAGGATCTAGCTTCAGTTTTCTACAAGTACTTAACCAATTTTGCCAGCACCATTTTCTGAAGAGGCTGTCTTTCTTCCATTCTATGATTTTTAGCTCCTTTATTGATGACTAGACATACAACGGAGAAGTGTCTCATATCTAAAATAAACCTGGAACTCAAAAAATTAAATCCCTCAAGAACAAATCTACAAAGAAACAACTGCCCAATAAGTAAGTGGGCTAAAGACAAAGAGAAACTTCTCTGAAGAGGAAAGAAGCAGGGTCAATAGACACATGAAGAAATGCTCAACCTCCCTAGCCATAAAAGAAATGCAAATCAAAACAACAATGAGATACCACCTCACCCCAGTTAGAATGGCTATAATGAAGAACTCTAATAACAACAGATGCTGGAAGGGATGTGGACAGAAGGGAACCTTACTGCATTGGGAGTGTAAACTTGTTTAACCACTTTGGAAAGCAGTATGGAGGTTCCTCCAAAGACTCAACAAAGAGCTCCCCTATCACTCAGCAATCCTATTTTTGGGTATCTACCCAAAAGATCACAAACAAGACCACACTAAAGATACTACCACGACTATGTTTATTGCAGCATTATTTACCATAGCTAAGATATGGAACCATCCCAGATGCCCTGCAAGTGATGAATGGATCAAGTAAATGTGGTATATATACACAATAGAATTCTATGCCTCCATCAGAAAGAATGACATTGCCCCATTTGTTAGGAAGTGGAAGGACTTGGAAAAAATTATTTTAAGTGAAGTAAGCCAGCCCCAAAGAAACATAGGCCCCATGGTTTCCTTTATTTGCAATAATTAGTATATGTCTGAGTCAAGCTGAAAAGGTCAGATAAGTTGATGTTAGGGAAATGAACCCTAAGATGTGTATTCAAATGTTTTATTTCTTTCATGCAATTGTATCTAAAGTATTTATAAGATTTTTTGGTTGCTTTGTATGTCCCTTCCCCATGGTATAACCCCTGCTTTCATGGTATTTGATGTTGGTATAATTTGTGGAGGGTAAGGGAAAAAACAAATCATTTAAATAGGGTTAGAGGTGGACCCATTGCAACAATGAGACATACAAGTCCTCATGTTGAAAATGAAATTTACAACTTTGGGGGAGGAGGAGGATTGGGTGGGGGGGAGGATGGGAAGGAATGGGAATGGGAAACAAAGGTGGAGGCTACAATGCTTGATAAGAAGGAAGGGTTAAAGTAACTCCATTTTTGAGGCAGTGACCATTTCTTTCTTGTTTATCTCAGCTAGCAGAGCAACACGTGGTGGTAATCCAAATACCTGGTTGTTTGCCTTTATAAGCCCTGCAAATGTTCAGGTCAGGGCTCTCCTCCTAAGCTCCACTCTGTGGGAGTGTAGGATGAGGCCTGAGCTGCAGCCCGTCTAAATAAAACCTTGCTTTTGCATTTTGGAACGTCTGACTCTAGTTGGTCTTCTTTGTGGGGGTCCTGAAAAATGGTCACTACATGTTAGTGAGGGCTCGTCCAGGATAACTCAAGAGACCCACGAGACCTCAGACTCCGAAGGTAAAACAGTGCTGTCAAATTTGTCTTGTCCTGTCGTTCCTCTTTGTCTGTTTTACTTTCATTTTTGTTTGTGAGGACAGCAGCTCCAATTCGTATTGTGTAAAGGGTTGTCATAGCGGATGCGCTTGCATGACAACCCTGGAGGAACTGGGGGAAACTGAGACCTGAGAAAGAGGTCCTCCTAACCTAGGCCCAACTCACACACTGTGGGTCTGCTCCTTCCGCTTCCCTATTACAGGGGTCAGCGGACCAATTCAGATCTCCACTTCGTAACCTTTTCTTTTTTTTTAACTGTCAGGCCTGTGTGTTTTTTTTTTTGTACTGTTTATTGTTTTTTGGACTGTATGACTAATGGGACTGGAAATCATGGGCAACAGTCCATTTAACCCCCTAGACTTACAAAAAGAAAAAACTAAGAAAGAGGAAAAGATATTGTACCCCCCAGTTTTTCAGGGAGATAACGTGGAAAAAATATTTCCTACCCCATACTCAGCTTCTAGGTTCCTTTTACAAAGCCTGAGAATGATCAAGAGGAGGAGGTAGCTATAGAACCAGCAGCCGAACCCTCTGTACCTGCTCTTAAAGTTTCTGAGGGGCCAGTCACTAGAGGAAGCCATGGGATCAGCCCCTCTCCCCCTTCTAATGCAGCTGTTTTTCCCTTAAGCACAGTAGGTCCTGTGGATGTGAATGGTCAACAGCAATTGTAATATTGGCCATTTTCTGCCAGTGATCTATACAATTGGCGTACCCAAAATGCCCCCTTTTCTGAGAAACCCCAGGATTTAATTCATTTGCTTGAAACCATTCTGTTTACTCATCAGCCCACTTGAGATGATTGTAGTCAGCTTTTACAGGTCCTTTTTACCACCGAAGAGAGAGACGGTATCTGAGAGGTGGCCCGGAAACATATCCCTGGTCACTTAGGAGAGCCCATCACAGATCGCTGCCTATTTTCCTGAGATCTGACCAACATGGGACTACAATATGGTTGAAAGTAGGGAGCAACTCCTCATCTATCACCAGGCTCTGTTGGTAAGTCTCAAGGTGGCAGCTCACCGACCTACAAATACAGCCAGAGTCCATGATGTTAGATAGGGAGGAAGTGCAAGTCCGGCAGCGTATCTTGAGCAGCTCATGGAAGCTTTTAGTAAATATACCCAGGAGTCAGCTCTGATGATTATGTTTTCCTATATAAATTTATCTGTACCAGACATAAAGCAAAAGTTGCAGGCTCTAGAATGACTTCGTGAAAAGTCTATTAGGGATCTAATAGCCGTGGTGGAAAAGATTTACAGTAAGAGAGAGACAGAGGAGCAAAGAAAGGAAAGGAAGGGCAAAGAACGTGAAATTGAGCATGAAAAGAGAGACCAGGCCAAGTTAAAGAGGCCAGACTTGTTGTAATTGTCATTATCACATGCCTTGCATACCTGGTTCACAGATGGCAGCAGTTTCATTCGAGATGGAAAAAGGTACACGGGCACAGCAGTCACCATGGACACTGAGATAGTGTAGGCTGAAGCACTCCCCTAGGGAACATCTGCACAAAGAGCAGAACTAGTGGCACTTACAAAAGCCCTATGGATGGGAAAAGGGAAGGGATTAAACATTTACACCGACAATCGCTTTTGCTACCATGCATGTCCAGGGAGCCATTTACCAAGAGAGGGGGCTGCTGACAGCTGAGGGAAAGGCTATTAAAACCAACAAGAAATTTTAAGCTTTGTCCAGGCCTTATGGGAACCAGCAAATATTGCCATTATGCACTGCCTTGGCCATCAAAAGGGAACTGATTCAACAGCCAAAGGAAATAACTTGTAAGATCAGGCAGCAAAGGAGGTGGCCCTCCATCCTAGGGGGGAAGTACTTACTCTAGTAGACGCAGGGCCTCGAGCTTTGCCTCCTGAGCCTCAGTACTCCCAAGAAGACTTGGAGCGGATAAAGAAAATTCCCATAGCCTATAAGCCCCCAGGCAGAGAAGAAAATAAAGACTGGTGGAAAACTGGTGAGGGGAAACTTACCTTGTCACAAAGATTGGGCAAGGGAATTTTTAAGAGAATCCATCAGGCCTCTTTCATGGGAACCCGAAGAATGCAGGACTTGCTCCAACAATCAGAAGTAAAAATTAAGCAAGGAAATCAACTCATTGAGAACATTGTTAAAAATTGTAAAGCCTGTCAGCTCACCAATGCCCCCAATCAACCGGTTACAAAAGGAGTTGGCCTCCGTGGAGATAGGCCAGATGTGTATTGGGAATTAGACTTCACAGAAATTTAAAGTGGAAAAGTTGGATATAAATATTTGGTAGTTTTTGTAGACACCTTTCAGGACGGGTTGAAGCCTACCCAACAAAGCATGAGACCACGAACTTCGTAGCTAAGAAGATCCTGGAAGAAATCCTACCCATCTATGGCTTCCCATCCACCATCAGGTCGGAAAATTGACCTGCCTTGGTCTCAAAATTAAGTCAGGGAATAGCTGTGGCACTGGGGACGGATTGGAAATTGCACCGTGCTTATAGACTCCAGAGTTCAGGGCACGTAGAAAGAATGAATCAGACTCTAAAAGAGACCTTAACTAAATTGGCTTTGGAGACTGGCACAGACTAGGTATCACTCCTTCTTTTTGACCTGTTTAGAGTAAGAAATTCACCCTATCACCTTAGCTGTACTCCTTTTGAAATAATGTATGGACATCCTCCACCCATTATCCCTAGCCTTCAGACTGGATTGCTTGCTCATTTGAGTGACACTGAATTTCTATGTAAACTTGACTATCTATAGCTTGTCCACAAAAGTGGGTGGCCCCAGCTTAGAGCATTATATGATTCTGGTTCTATTCGTACCCCCCATTTCTTTAAACCAGGGGACTGTGTGTTTGTTCAAAGGTACAACTTGAGGTTTTTGGAACCACGGTGGAATGGACTTTACATGGTACCTCTGGCTACACCCACTGCCCTTAAGGTGGACAGCATTGCTGCTTGGATCCACTGCACCCATGAAAGACCAGCTGACTCCCTTGCCCTTGATGACCATGGGGAAACATGGGAAGTCTCTAAGCATCCTACCCAACCACTCCATAGAAAAATGGACTGATTGTTATTGGTATTGTTTCAATTATCATTTGCAGAACTCCTGGGACCCGCTCAGTACAACAAGGGGAACTTTGTGCTGCCCTAGGAGAAGAGTGTTGTTTTCACGTTGACCATTCAGGAATAGCAAAAGACAACATGGACATGGTCATAGAGGGACCAGTCAAGATCGAGAGCTGTTGGAGTGTAGTTTTTGGCTGGAGCCACAATATTGTGTCTCAGGACCATAAGTCAAGTGGGGAGGAAGGTTAAAGTAACTCCATTTTTTGAGGCAGTGACCATTTGTTGCTTGGTTATCTCAGCTAGCAGAGCAAGATGTGGTGGTAATCCAAACACCTGGTTGTTTGCCTTTATGAGCCCTGCAAATCTTTATTTAGCTCAGGGGTCTGCTCCTAGGCTCCACTGGGTGGGAGTGTAGAATGAAGCCCAAGCTGCAGCCCGTCTAAATAAAACCTTGCTTTTGCATTTCAGAATGTCTGACTCTTGTTGGTCTTCATGGTGGGGGTCCAGCAACGTGGGCACTACAAGAAATGTACTCATTATGTTGCCCATGTAATTGTAACCCCTCTGTACAGTATTTTCACAATAAAAAAATAAAATTCTTGGGAACAACAAAAATCATTTCTCTCTAAATCTTTGAGGTTGTTGTTGTTGTTGTTGTGTGTGTGTGTGTGTGGTTTTACAAAGATCAGAAGACATTTACTTCATTTAGAATACATCTTTGAGGTTATTGTAAATTGTGGCTACTGGGAGAAGACTCTTGCTATATTAAAGATGAAACAAGCTGTTTTGATTACTATGGCTTTATAGTAGAGTATGAAATTTGGTATTGATATTCCTCCAGCAGTGTTCTTTCCGTTGAGGAGCGTTTTTGCTATTCGGGGTCTTTTATTGTTCCATATGAATTTTTGGATTGCCTCTTCTATTTCCTTGAAGAATGAGGGTGGAATTTTGATAGGTATCGCGTTGAATTTGTAGATAGCCTTGGGAAGTATTGCCTTTTTCACGATGTTAATCTTGCCAATCCAGGAGCATGGGAGGTTTTGCCATTTTTTAAGTTGGGTGTTGATTTCCTTTTTCAAGATTTTAAAGTTTTCATCACAGAGGTCCTTCACTTCTTTGGTTAAGTTAATTCCTAGGTATTTTATTTTTTGTGGGGCTATTACAAATGGAGTTGCTTTCCTAATTTCAGCCACACTTTTCTCATGGTTGGCATATAGAAAAGCCATTGATTTTGGGTGGTTAATTTTATAACCTGCTACTTTGCCAAAGTTTTGAATCAGCTTGAGTAATTTGGGAGTGGAGTCTATGGGATTCTTTAAATACAAGATCATGTCATCTGCAAAGAGGGAGAGTTTTATTTCTTCTATCCCTATTTGGATCCCCTTTATGTCTGCATCTTGTCTTATTGCTGTAGCTAGGCATTCTAATACTAGATTGAAGAGAAGTGGAGAGAGTGGGCATCCTTGTCTTGTTCCTGAGTTAAGAGGAAATGGCTTTAGTTTTTCACCATTGACTATAATGCTGGCTGTAGATTTGTCATATGCAGCCTTTATTATATTGAGGAATGTTCCATGGATTCCTAATTTTTCCAGAACCTTCATCATAAAGGGGTGTTGGATCTTGTCTAATGCTTTTTCTGCATCTATTGAGATAACCATGTGGTTCTTATTCTTGCTCCTGTTGATGTGATGAATAATATTAATTGATTTGCGTATATTGAACCAGCTTTGCATCCCTGAAATGAATCCTGTTTGATCATGGTGTATGATTTTTTGGATGAATTGTTGAATTCGGTTGGCCAAAATTTTGTTGAGAAGTTTTGCATCAATGTTCATCAAAGAAATGGGTCTATAGTTCTCTTTCTTTGATGAGTCCCTGCCTGGTTTTGGGATGAGGGTTATGATGGCTTCATAGAATGTGTTCGGTAGTGAGCTTTCTCTTTCAATTTCATTGAAGAGTTGGAGGAGTATTGTGGTGAGCTCTGCTTTGAAGGCCTTTAAAATTCCGCTGTAAAACCATCTGGTCCTGGACTTTTCTTAGCTGGGAGGTCTCTTATTGCTGTGTCTATTTCAATGCTTGATATGGGCCTGCTAAGCTGGTTTAACTCATCTTGGTTTAGTTTTGGCATGTCAATATTTGCTAGGAAAAGGTCTATTTCTGTCAAGTTCTTATGTCAAAACCAGCTTTACAATGTCGGTGTGGGGGGGGAGGGGGGTATAATTGGGTGGGGGGAGGGGGGAGGCTGGGAAGGGAGGTGAAGGGTAAACAAAGGAGGAGGCTGCAATGCTTGGTAAGAAATGTATGCATTATCCTGCCCATGTAATTGTAGCCCCTCTGTACAGTATGTTCTCAAATAAAATTAAATTAAATTAAAAAAATAAAATAAAATAAAGATGGAACAAAAATATATTGTGCATGCAACACAGTGCTTTATTAGTCTGCAGTTGAACCCTTAACTTCAAGTTATATCTTGGCCGTTGTTGTGAATAATGTGAATAGCAATGAACTACAGATATTTATCAGTTACCCAAAGAGAAATAAACACATGATCCATGCGTCATATGATATTTCAGCTTTACATTTCTCTAGAAAACTGCATATTACTTTCTACAATGAGAATATTTACCTGTATTTTGACTAAGAGTGTAGAGAATTTCTTCTTTTTGCTTCTGTGGTGCTGAGGAATCAAACCCAGGGCCTCAGGGATACAAGGCAACCGCTCTACCACTGAGCCACCTTCCCAGCCCTAGAAAATTTTTTTATCAACATTCTCACCAACATTATTACCTATTTTTTTAAGGTCAGGCTTTTACTATGTGCAGTACCCCAGACTGGCCTTAGAATAAAATCCTATAACTCCAACCAGCTAAATGCTTGGAATTACAAGCCTTTACCACCACACCAGGTTCCTTTGATTTTTTGGATAAGTGTTATAATAGTTATGAAGTAGTATCATAGTAATTTTGAATTGCATTTCTCTAATGAATTCTGTTCCAAAAGCATTAAGCCAACATAGAAGTTGTATTAAACACTAATTTGTAAACCCACTGGCTACTTTCATGGTTATTTGGAAAACAGGTCTATTCCGAACTTTTGTCCCATTTTAATCATTTCTTTTTTTAATGTGAAAATACTGTACAGAGGGGTTACAATTACATGTGAAAGATAAGTACATTCCTTTTCAAGCATTGTAGCCTCCACATTTGTTTCCCATTCCCATCCCTTTCCATTCTCCCCGCGCCAATCTTCCTCCCCCTCTTCTCCCATCATAAAAGTTTAAAGTTAGTTTTTCAACATAATAACTTGTGCCTCTCATTGTTTCAATGGGTCCACCTGTATTCCTATTTAAGCGATTTGTTTCTTCCTTCCCCTCCACAATATATACCAACATCAAATACAATGAAAGCAGGGGTTATATCGTGGGGGAGGGACATAGAAAGCAACAAAAAAAATCTTATATATACTTTAGGAACAATCGCATGAAACAAAAAAACATTTGAATACATATCTTAGGGTTCATTTCCCTAACATCAATTTATCTGACCATTTCTGCTTGACTGAGACATATACTAGTTATTGCAAATAAGGGAAACCATGGGACCTATGTTTCTTTGGGCCTGGCTTACTTCACTTAAAATAATTTTTTCCAAGTCTTTCCACTTCCTAACTAATGGGGCAATTCCATTCTTTCTGATGAGGGCATAGAATTCCATTGTGTATATATACCATATTTTCTTGATCCATTCATCACTTGAGGGTCATCTGGGTTGGTTCCATATCTTTGCCAAGGGAAATAATGCTTCAATAAACTTTGTCCTGCTGGTAGCCTTAGTATGGTCATGTTTGGGGTCATTTGAGTAAATGCCCAAAAGTGGGATTGCTGGGTCATAGGGGAGCTCTATGTGGAGCCTTTGGAGGAATCTCCATGTTGTTTTTGAAAGTGGTTGAACAAATTTACACTCCCACCAACAATGCAGTAAGATTCACTTCTTTCCATATCACCTCCAGCATCTATTGCTATTAGAGGTCTTGATTATCGCCATTCTAACTGGGGTGAGGTGGTATCTCAATGTTGTTTTGATTTGCATTTCTTTTATGGCTAGGGAGGTTGAGCATTTCTTCATGTGTCAATTGGCCATCCTTCTTTCTTCTTCAGAGAAGCTTCTCTTTAAGTCTTTTGCCCACTTACTTATTGGGCCGTTGTTTCTTTGAAGATTTGTTCTTGGGGGATTGAATTTTTTGGAATTGCAGGTATATTTTAGATGTGAGACCCTTGTCTGTTGTATGGCTAGTAAAGATCTTCTCCCAATCAGTGGGCTTTCGATTGATGTTGCTAGCTATGTCCTTTGCCATGCACAAGCCCTACAATTTCATGCAATGCCATTTGTCCAACCTTTCTTTGATTTGTTGTGTTTCTGGGTCTCTATTAAGAAAATTTAGGCCTCTGCCAAGGAGACCTAGGATTTCTTCTATTCCATTCTGTAATGTTTTCAGAATGTCTGCTTTGACTCCAAGGTCTTTGATCCATTTGGAGTTGATTCTGGTGCAGAGTGATATCTAAGGACCTACCCTTAGTTCTCTTCAAGTAGTTAACCAATTTTGCCAGCACCATTTACAGAAAGGGCTGTCTTTCTTCCATTCTACATTTTAGCTCCCTAATCGAAAATTAGATGGCTATAGGTCTGTAGGTTCATTTCTGGGTTTTCAATTCTATTCCATTGGTCCTGAGGTCTGTTCTTGTGCCAGTTCTAAGCTGTTTTGATTATTATGGCTTTGTAGTAGAGTTTGAAATTTGGTATTGACATTCCTCTAGCCCTGTGATTTCTGGTAGGGATCATTTTCACTATTTGGCATCTTTTATTGTTTCATATGAAATTTTCGATTGCAGCTTCTATTTTCTTGAAGAAGTAGGTTGGAATATTGATAAATATCACATTGAATTTGTAGATAGTCTTTGGAAGTATTGCCATTTTCACGATGTTGATCTTTCCAATCCAAGATCATGGGAGTTTTTGCCACTTTCTAACTTTTGTTTTGATTTACTTTTTCAGGTTTTTAAATTTTTAATCATAGAGATCCTTCACTTTTTGGTTAATTTAATTCCTAGTTATTTTTTGGAGGCCTATTTTGAATGGAGTTGCTTTCCTAATTTCAGCCACACTTTTCTCGTTGGTAAACAGAAAAGGCATTGATTTTTGAGGGTTAATTTTATACCGTGCTATTTTGCCAAAGTTTTGAATCAACTTGAGAAATTTGGGAGTGGAGGCTGTGAGATTCTTTAAATACAATAACATATCATCTTCAAAGAGGGAGAGTTTTACTTTTTCATTCCCTATTTGGATCCCCTTTATGTTTATATCTTGTCTTATGGCTGTAGCTAGGCATTTTAATAGTACATGGAAGAGAAGTGGAGAGAGTGAACATCCTTGTCTCATTCCTGAGTTAAGAGGGAATGGCTTCAATTTTTCACCATTAAGTATAATGCTGGCTGTAGGTTTGTCATACAAAGCCTTTATTGTATTGAGGAATGTTCCATGGATTCCTAATTTTTTCAGAACCTTCATTATAAAGGGGTTTTGTATCATGTCAAATGCTTGTTCTGCATCTATTGAGATAACCATGAAGTTCTTATCCTTGCTTCAGTTGATGTTATGAATTATATTAATTGATTTGTGTATATTGAGCGAGCTTTGCATTCCTGAACTGAATCCTGTTTGATCATGTTGAATGATTTTTTAGATAAATTGTTGAAATCGATTGGCCAAAATTTTGTTGAAAAGTTTTGCATCAATGTTCTTCAAAGAAATGGGTCTATAGTACTCTTTCTTTGATGAGTCCCTGCCTGGTTTTGGGATGAGGGTTATGATGGCTTCATAGAATGAGCTCGGTAGTGAACTTTCTCTTCAAATTTAATTGTAGAGCTGAAGTATTATTTGTGTGAACTCTGCTTTGAAGGTCTTGTAGAATTTCACTGTAAAACCATCTGGTCTTGGACTTTTCTTAGATGGGAGGTCTCTTATTGCTCTTTCTATTACAATACTTGAAATGGGCCTGTTCAGATGGTTTAACTCATCTTGGTTCAGTTTCAACATGTCAATATTTGGTAGGAAAAGTTCTGTCGCTGTCAAGTTCTCAAACATATTAGCATAAAGTTTTGAGGATTATTCCCTTATAATGTTCTGAATCTTGGTTGTTTCTGTGGTGATGTTACCATTTTCATCTCTGAGTTTATTTATTTGGATGTATTCTCTTCGTTTTTCTGATAAGATTTGCTAAGGGGCTATCAATTTTTTAAAATTTTTTTGAATAACCCACTCTTTGTTTTGTTGATTCTCTCCATGTTTTTTTGGATTCTAATTCATTTATTTCTGATTTAATTTTAATCATTTCTTTCCATCGACTGTATTGGGGTTTATATTGCTGCTCTTTTTCAAGTAGGCTCAGATGTCTCGTTAAATTGTTGGTTTCAGATATCTCCAATTTGTTGATATAGCATCTTAGAGCTATAAACTTGCCTCTGAGTACTGCCTTTACTGTGTCCCAGAGGATGTGGTAATATGTGTGTTCTTTTTTGTTGAATAACATGAACATTTGAATTTCCTTTCTAATTTCTTCCAACAGCCACTCGTGAGTCAGCAGTGTGTTGTTCAGCCTCCATGAGTTACAGGACTTTCTTTGGTGGCTTTTGGTTTTGAGTTCTAATTTTATTCCCTTGTGATCTGAGAGAATGCAAGGTATAACTGCAATGTTTCTGAATTTGGACAAGTTTGCTATGTGACCTAAAAAGTGGTCTATTTTTGTTCCATGTGCTGATGAGAAGAATGTGTATTCTGATGCTGCTGAGTGAAATATTCGGTAAATGTCTGTGAAATCTTGTTGACCTATGCAGTTGTTTAGATCTGCAGTTTCTCAGTTGAATTTTTGCCGAGTTCATCTGTCTAGTGGGGAGAGTGGTGTGTCAAGTTCCCAACAATCAATGCCATTGTATCTATGTGGGATTTGAGGGAAAGTAGTATTTCTTGGATAAATTTGGGTGCTCCGTTGTTTGGAAAATAGATATTTAGAATTGTAATATCCTCCTGAAGGGGGGATCCCTTAATTAGTATATAGCAAGCTTCCTTATCTCTTCTCATTGATTTTAATTTGAAGTCTATTTTATCTGATATGAGGCTTGCAACACCTGCCTGTTTATGGTGGCCGTTTGCTTGGTAGATTTTGTTTCAGCATTTCACATTCAAAATGTGTTTGTTTTTATGGGCAAGATGTGACTCCTGAAGGCAGCAGATAGAAGGATCTTGCTTTTTAATCCAACTAGGCAGTCTATGTTGCTTAATTGGAGAGTTTATTCCGTTAATGTTGAGAGGTAGAACTGAGAGGGATTTGGGAGTTCCTGCCATTTTATCCACCTTCTTGGGATTGTGGCAACTGGGTTCTTCCTATGGTTCTTGGATTCTCAGTTTGGGTGCAGTTTCTTGGCCTTTATTGTGGTCTTGTTGGTTTGCTAAGGATATCTTTGAGTATCTTTTGTAGGCCTGGCTTGGGAGAGATATATTGTTTCAATTTTTCTTTGCTATGGAAGGTTTATATTTGACCTTCAGTTATGAAGGAGAGTTTAGCTGTGTACAGTATTCTTGGTTTCTAGTTGTTTGTCTTTAGGGCATGGCATACCTTATCCCGGGCTCTTCTTGTTTTAGTTGTCTCTGCTTAGAAATCTGAGGTGATTCTAATTGTTTTTCCTTTGTAGGTGATTAATCTTTTCTCCTTGACAGCTTTAAGGATCTTTTCCTTTGTCTGAATTTATCCTGTGTGGATTATAATGTGATGGTGGGATGTCCTGTTCTGGTCTGGTCTAGTTGGAGTTCCAAAAGCTTCTTGTATCTGAATAGGCCTATCGTTTTGCATGTTTGGGAAGTTCTCTGCTAGGATCCTGGTAAACAAATTTCCTAGACCATTAACTTCTCTCTCTCTCTAAGTGCTCCACTACACCCATTATCCTCAGATTAGGCCTTATGATGGTGTCTTCTAAATGTTGAATAGATCTGTCATATTTCTTGGATTTGTCTTGATGTTTGTACGTTCTTTCTCTATAATATCTAGGCTGTCTTCAATCCCCGAGATTCGATCTTCTACATGGTGTAACCTACTGACAAGACTTTCTATTGTTTTTTATTTCTTTTCTTTCTAATTTGTCGGTTTTGATCGCTTCAAATTCTTTGTTGGAGCTTTGTTTTAGATCTTCTATGGAGTTCTTTGCTTCCTTAACTTAGTGTTCAGTGTTTATTCTCAAATCACTTAGTTGATTGGTTATGGTTTCCTTGGACTCCCATTACTTCTGTTGGGTTCCATTCAGCATTCCCTTTGTGGTCTCCCTGACTTCTTTCAGCTCTCTGTTTATGGATTCCATAAATGCCTCTAAAGATTTTTGTCTATCTCATCTCGCTATCTCAATTCTTGTATTACTCTTTGATTAGCTTCCTCACATTTATGCAATTCCTGACTTTCTCTTTGTCTATTCTCAGCCAGCTCACGCAATTCATGTCTATCTCTTTGACTGGACTCAGCCTTCTCATGCTATCCCTGTATTTCTCTTTTAGTGTTTTCAATCTGCTCATGCAGTCCCTGTGTCAATCTTTGAGTAAGTTCCGTTCCTCAAGCTCATGATATTCATGTATTGACCTTTGGTTTGCCTCCTCTCTCTCCCTATCATGCTTACACTGAGTCGTTTGAAGGTGGTCAATTTTTTCATTTACCATGCTTATCAGTAGTTTTTGTATAGCTTTTGGGGAGCTCTCCCCTGGATTATTCATTATCTATTCTGTCCCCTGATTATCATAAGTAGGAGTTTAGATACCGGACTTGCCATTTTTCTTGTGTTTTTCTGCTTGTTCTGCAAATTTGGGATGAAAGTAACACCAGTTTTGTGCTAGAACATTATCTTAAGGCAAGCATCATCCAAAGTCTGTAGTTTCACAGTCAAAAGTCCTCAGATACAATCTAGTTCAACAGATATATTTATTCAATATCAAACAACTATATACTAATGGGCTATGAACAACAAAGAATAATTTGGCATACCAGAAATTATAAGGTTTAGGGAGAGATGTGGGTAAAAATAGGAATAGAGGAATGTGGAAAGGTAAAAGGAGAATTAAATTAACTAAGTCCTAATCTCAATAAGGAAAATAGTTCAGATAGAATGATAGTAGAGAGAGAAAAAAAAAGAAGAAAAACTATGAAAAAGAAAAAAGAGACTAGACAGAATAGAAAAACAAATATTAAAAATTATTAATTGAAACACTTAAAATTTATGCAAATTTAACAACATAATATTCACAGAAGAAGAGGGATAGGATGAGAGAAGGGGAGGGATAGAAAGGGATAGAAAGTAAAAAAAAATATCCTGAAAATATTATATAGGTATAAAGAGATAGTACTGCTATTAAGAAACTTAAGTCAAAGAGGTTTTGAATTGAGTAATAAATTTCTGGATTGTGTACACAATGGGGGATAAGGTCTAATAATCGACTTTTCGTATATCTGAGGATGAGCAGAACAGCAATTAAGTCACACAAAAAAGAATGAAAGAGGAAAAAATGAAAAGAATGAGAAAGAAAAAAAGGATCAAAAGTTCAGTAGAGCTAAAGCACACACACACACACACACACACACACACACACACACACACACACACACACACACACACACAGAAGCACAGATATTCCCCCAAAATAAAAATTAGAAGAGGAAGAAAAAAAAGGTTAACAGCAAACAATTTTTTAAAATTAAAAATGAAAACCAAAAATTTAAACAAATTTTAAAAGGTACAAAATATGAGTTCTTTGATTTTTTTGGTGTGGATGGGAAGATCCTGTATCTCCCTTGTGTCTGTAACCAGTCCCTTGTTGGAGTTTCTGGTCTGCTTGTGGTGTTTGATTTTCCTGTGGGTTGATTGGTTTCTTAAGTCAGTTTGTTTGAGCATGCAGAAAAATGTTCTGATTTACCCAGAATTTTGTGATCCTCCTCCAAGGCTAGTTCAATGGGAGGGAGATCTGTTTTGAGTATCACAAAAGAGTGAGATGGCTGTTTCCTCTAGTCTGGAGATGCTTTGATGAGTCTTGGTTCTGGGTAGAGTGGAGGCCTTTCAGCAAGCAGTAGAGTTTCCCTGAGGGGCTAGCTTCTGAGACACTTACAGAGCCTAGCCTGGAGATGTTCTCAGGGTTTATGTTTACTGAATTTCAGTTGATTGTCAAGACTGCTGTAGGGAGGAGCAGCCTCTTGCTCTGTTTAGCCAGTGAAATAATCAACACCTGAGGAGGGCAGAGCTATCTCTGCCTGGGCTGGATGACTTTTCCCTGGGTGGAGCTGAGCCTGGCAGGTGACGTCAGGTTCCTGTGACCTGCTAAATGACTTTTGTTTTCTTCCAAGGCCTGAGTTGGAGCTAGCTGCTCAGCCAGGCCTTTATCAGTATCAAAGATGGAGATCTCCAGTAGTGGAGAGGGGAGGAGTTGCCTTTCCTCCTCTGCTCCCTTAGAAGGAGTGAGGATGTCAGGCTTCTACTCACAGCAGACTCTTGGTTCCTGGGTCATCTCTGGTCTTCGATCTGCAGGATGAAGATGTCTCTTCCTTGTCAGTTCTTGCTAGTGTTGTGTAGAATCCCCTAGCCCGCTGATCTGGGGCCTTCGTCCCGGACGCTCTGTTTTTCAGGTTTGGTGGCTATGGCTGCCTCAGCCACCGCCAAAACCGCAGCTGAGCCTGCTGACAAGTGCATGGACCTGTCCCCTTGCCTGGATTTTCCCTCGCTGGCCAAACTTTCTGTACTGTGATGGCACCCTTGGTGTGATTCTCTTGCTTAGGACTGTTCACTGGAACACTTAAACTGCTTTCTATGAAAGAGCCTGTAGCCTCCAGCTTCTCCCTTACCATCTTCCCAGAACTCTTTTGAATTTTAATCATTTCTTGTTAATCTCATCTTTAATCTCTTTATACAAAATCAATAATTAATTCAAGGGAGGAGAAAGGAAAAAATTAATAACTCCTTACATTTTTCAATTTTCAATAACATAATATTGCTTATATCATTTTCTGTTTACACTTTAGACTATATAACTCAATTTAGTTAGACCTTTCATAAGGCTATGTGTATTTTATTTATTTTATGTTGATTGTTCTTTCAAAAGCCTGCATGTATAATTTCCCTTGGTTTCTTTCATTCTCAAGTAGTTCAGATTTCAAATTGAAGAATAAATTGAAAGAAGCAAACAAAAAATACAGTTCCTCTCATCTGATAATGCTTCTACAAGAATGAAGAAAGAGTTCATCTTGCTAAGGACCTATGATAGGATATCAAAAAGAGAATTCATGGTTCTAGGTATTCCCTATCTTTGCAATGCAACTTAAATGATGTAAAACACAATATACTGCTCAGGTACTTTTACGTTTTATCAGTTTTTCACATTATCATATGGACATTACCTCAGTCTACAACATTCCTTCATTATTCTGTCCTTGATACTTTTACACTACCAAGACATAAGATAATCAGTTTGATTTAAAGCATGAGACATTGTACACCTGGCTTCCTTAGAAGCAGAGCATGGTCAATAGATCATATTCCTTCTGGTTGCTCACTACCTGTAATGTTTTCTGTAATATTATTGCATTCTATTTAATATTAAAAATTATGGCTAAACTCAAAGCTCATTCATAGAAGTTTATGTTAAGTATTTTGCAAGTTTTATTTCTCTCAATTCTTAAGATAACATTTGCTATAATGCTAATGTTATTATCATTTTAGTGTTGGGAAAAAATTGTAATTAAAGGCATGAAGTGCATGGCCCAAAGACACACAGTGAAGAAGGAAATGAGTCACAGTCTCCAAAAGCCTTTTAGCAATACAAAAATTGTAGGTAAAATCTCTCCATTTTCTTACACTCTCAATTCAATATTCATATTGTCCTATAATAATAGCATACCAAATATTGCCCATGGCGATTGTTTTCTGTTACATTTTGTCTCCAACACAGACTGTGTTGGTGACATTGTGTTATCATGCACAGAACTGAGCTTATAAATTGATGTCCAAAGAGAGTCAAATTTCTTTTGTCCCACAGCTCCAGTGTCCTTTTTCAAAAAGTACTAAAACTTTTAAATACCAACACTTACTATCTTTTAAGAATCCGAAAACGAAGTAAATTCACATATAATCACTCCAAAATGCTTTAAAAGTAGGAGATGATAAAACAGGCCCCCATAAAGTAAACTTTCTTCTATTTTTAAAATTATTCTTAAGGCCTTGTCCTGGGTGGTCACACCTGTAATCCTATCTACTCGGGATATCTACTCAGGAGCCTGAGATCTGTGGATAACTGTTGGAAGCCACTCAGGGCAGAATAAATTCATGAAATTATTTTTCAGAAATTATAATGAACTAGTAAAGAGCCAGGAATGGAGATGTAGCTTATATATTAGCTCATCAATCTAAAGAGGAAAGGCCTAGCAAGACCTTGAAGCCCTGATTTCAAACTCTGAGCATGCCAATACACAAGCATGTGCATGTGTGCATGTGTGCATGCGTGTGTGTACAAACACCCCCCACGCACATTTATTCAAAATACCTTCGTATCAGCATATCAGTGTTCTGCATTAATTTCTTTGTTAACGTTATTATCTGGGTAAAATAGAGGAAATAAACTCTTCTATATCAGAATATTTTTATACTTTTTTTACTGTGAAAATACTGTACAGAGGGGTTACAATTTAATGGGCAAGATAATGAGTACATTTTTTTATCAAGCATTGTAGCCTCCTCCTTTGTTTCCCCTTCCCATCCATTCCCATCTTCCCCAGCCCTCCCACCCAATCCTCCCTGCCCCCCCCCAAATTTGTAAAGTTCGTTTTTGACATAACGACTTGTACTTCTCATTGTTGCAATGGGTCCACCTGTAAAAATAACTGTACAGAGGTGTCATATTTATTTGAACAAATAATGAGTACATTTCCTAACAAGCATTGTTACCTCTTCCTTTCTTTTTCTTCCACCATCCCTTCCCTCCCACCTCAACAAATACACTCCTCTCCCCCTTCCCCTGTCTAAATTGTAAAGTTCATTTTTCAACATAGTGTCTTGTGCATCTCAACCTGTATCCCTGTTTAACTATTTTGTATTTCCCTTTCCCCTCCCCAAATTAGAGAAACTTATACACAGGATGTAGGCGCGCAAACTTCAAATACAGTGAAAACAGGGGTTAGAGCGTAGGGGAAGAACATATAAAGGAACAAAAAACATCACCTCACACATTATAAGTATCTTAGAAACAATAGCAAGAAACAGAAAAATCACTTGTCTGATTCATTTCTGGTAATATCATCTTATCTGATATGCACATAGCTTATGATCTATTCTTATTCTAGACATATATTATCTGTTGAAAATGAGGGAAACCATGGGACCTATGTTTCTTTTGACTTGGCTTACTTCATTTAATAAATTTTTTTCAAGTCTTTCCAATTCTTAACAAATTGGGCGATGTCATTCTTTCTGATGGAGGCAAGAATTTCATTGTGTATATATATACCACATTTTCATGATCCATTCATCTTCTGTGGGCCCTCCAGGTGGGCTCCATATCTCAGCTATTGTAAATAATGCTACAGTAAACATAGTTGTTCTGGTAGTTTTAGTATGGTCTTCTTTGTGATCATTTGGGTAAATCCCCAAAAGTGTGATTGCTGGGTCATAGCGGAGCTTTATATGGAATCTTTTGATGAGCCTCCATACTGCTTTCCAAAGTGGTTGAACAAGTTAAAACTCCCACCAAGAATCAAGTAAAGTTCCCTTGTGGCCACATCATCTCCAGCATCTTTAGTTGTAAAAATATGGAATGATTCAAGAATTTGCATGTCAACCTTGCGTAGGGGCCATGTTAATCTTCTCTGTATTGTTCCAATTTTAGTGTATGTGCTGCTGAATTGAGCACAGAGCATTTTATATAGATAAAGTGTAATTGATTTTCTTAAACTAGACAATTCAAAGAAAAGTAAGTTTTGAAGAATTCTCGTTAAATTTTAGAACCATGTACCTCTTACATAAGCACACATTTAAGAATAGTCAAGATTGACATGTCAGAAACAAAATAATCCCAGATATTGTTGTTCAAGAGATGTGTAGGATCGGGTGGGAGGGTATTGGGTAGGAGGGGTGGAGGAAGGCTGGGAAGGGATGTGAAGGGTAAACAAAGGAGGAGGTTGTAATGCTTTATAAGAAATATACTCATTATCTTGCCCATGTAATTGTAACCCCTCTGTACAGTATGTATACAAAAAATAAAAATAAAAAAATGAGATGTGTAGGAGGACGAATTCAATTATTCTGTACAAGGCACCTGTCATTATGAACACTGTGGCAAGTGTTAGGTTTTGTTAAAAGTTTTAATGTTTTAAATATATTTAATTTTGGGAATTTGCTTATATAGGCCAAAATTAGGACTGTTTGTCAGGTCATACAACTTTTCTATAAATATTTAAGATTTATGGTAGCAGACATATGCTACTAAAAAGTACATTTCAGAGTTTAGTAGAAACATTACTAATGAGATGTTGCAAAGTCTTAGTGTAAAGAAGCAGAGTGAAGAGTTAAGACTTTGTTAACTGCACAGTTTCTCTTAAAACTTTAGGGCTTCCTTACTTTATATGTTAGTGAGGAACAAATGATGATATAAGCCATATACAAATGATGAGATGAGTCATAAAAAGCAATCTTAGTTGGTAACTTTAAAGACTACACATAGCCTATAAACTCTGTTGAACATCATAATCTTATTCATTGTTAAATGTACAGGAATGTGAGAATAGTAAAATTAAATATGTAAGTACACTTCAAATACTGAAAACCCTGGTAATTCTTCGATATTTTATTTTATTAATCATTAATATTTATTTATTGTGTTTTTTATTTGTAGTATTGTTTCCCTTGTAATATAATAAAGCTTTTTGTTATTCATCATCAGGAGGTACTTTGAGAAGGTTACTGGGATAGCCAAAACATTTTTTATAGTTGCATGTGAATTTACATAAAGCAAAATTAAGAACAAAATATTGATTAAAAAATTATCAAGTACAGTCAGAATCAGGAGGTATGATAAATGTCCACACTTAAAATCTTAGCCCTAGGCTGAAGCAGTGATATTACAGAGTTGAGGTCACAAAAGTGAGAGACTGTGTTTTCTTTTGTTTTTTACTTTGATTTTGTTGGCCATGGGGTTGAACTCTGGGGCCTGGTTGCTGTACCTCAGCTCAAGGCTAGTGCTACCACTTGAGCCACAGAACCACTTCCGTCCTTTTCTACTTATGTGATGCTGAGGAATCAAACCCAGGGCCTCATGCATGCAAGGCAGGCACTCTACAACAGCCACCATCCCAGCTCCTGATAGCCTGGTTTTAAAAATTCATCCAAACAACATTTGCTTTCTGCTTTGGGTTATATAATGAAATATATGAATATCTTTTCATATTTTTGTGTATTTTTATACTTCTAAATTTAAACTAATCCCAGCCACATTATTCTTTTCAAAGTCATGAAATATCTCTGAGAGTTTGCTAATGTGAAAATTGTTTTAGCATTTTAAATTACTTCTGAGTCATTTTTATTTTTTATTAAAATCATTTTATATTTTGGGTTGATGGATTATCATACATCAAATACCTTCAAGTGTACATGTAGAGCCTAAAGATAACAGTATGAATATTCTCATACAGCTCTTTTATCTGTTATGCACTTTCAGTATTATGATATTTCTCCCTCTTTCACGCTCTCTCATTTCCTCTTTCTCTTTCATGCTCCATGTCTGCTACATAGAATTTCTGCTGGTCTACTATTATCCTTGAGGATCCACTGGCTTTGTGGGAACATGATGGAGACTAACATTTTCCCTTGCATTCTTAAAGAATTATGAGTGACGTGATATTATTCTTTGACATTGTAAATGGCAAAGCAACAGGTCTAGGAATTCCTTTTCATGTTTACTACTATTACAAATTTTATCTCATAGGAATCATTTGGATGGATATGATATTTTAATGTGGGCTAGGAAGGTGGCTCAGTGCTAGAGTGCTTGCCTTGCATGCATAAGACTCTGGGTTCGATTCGTCAGCAGCACATAAGCAAAAAGAAAAAAAGCCAGAAGTGGCGCTGTGGCTCAAGTGGTAGAGTGCTAGCCTTGAGCTGAAGAGCTGAGGGACAGTTCCCAGGCCCAGAATTCAGGCACCAAGACTGGACCCCACCCCAAAAAAAGATATTTTAACCTGTGACCTAAAAGTTCTTTTTCTTTCACAAACAACCTTTGTCTTTGATTAGCACTTTGTAACTACATGTAATGAAAATAAAGCTCTCCTATGGAAACCAGACCGAAGTTGTTCACAGGGATGAAAAAGAAGCTAATGATGGAAGTGAGTACAATAGAGCAAGGTCCTCAGAGCAGTTTATCATGAACACTTTGTGAGAATGACAATGTTCTGGGAACTGAACAATGGTATATATGCATATATATTTGTAAATGTATATTTATTTATATATGCATATATGTGTGTATATGCCCTTATATTGCACACATATATGTTACTATACACACAAATTCACATACACATATACACGCATACATGCACACATGGAGAAAGACACATAATTACAGCCAACACAAGTTTCATTAGTTGCTGAAAATGCCTTAGATGGAATGCTTGGAAAAAAATATGTTCAAGATGTATTTGTCTCTAAGAGTTCTTTTACCACTCCTCTTATCTCTTTAAACTGGGAGGTTTTGACAGATTGGACTTGCAAAATGCAGTACACATGATAGCAAGTCACTCAGAAATGTCAGTATGTAAAGATCATATGGTGTCTCCTTGATCCCCAGGGAATGCTTGCTCTTATACACACACTCTCAACAGCCAAAGTAACAGGAGAATATCATGGTAAAGAATAAAATTATAAGCCATTAAATGGCAGCCTTCTTTGAGCTCTTTTCCAACAGCCAGCATCAATTCCTAAAAAGATTATTGAGTCCTCATAAAACTGGACCTCAGGTCAACAGGTAACCAACTCATGTGAAAAGTCCTATGAGAGAAATGCTGACTGAGGTCTTGCTGATTTTCTGGCCAAGAAAATAAGAAAAGAAGAGATTATTTTTAATATATTAAAGTTTGAGAATAATTTGTAACTTGTCAATAAATGTCTAGAACACAACTAAACCAACTGACAGAAACGTTGTCCATTTCATTTAATATGCTCTTGGACTTGGTGAGTGATTTTAATTGTGTCTACACAGTAGAATCAGCCTAAATCAAGCCAGCATTTCTTCATTTAATATACAAAGATAGGATTCAGGTTGACCCATTGTAATAATGAGATAATAATAATGTAATAATGTAATAATAAGACACTTTATCAGAGAGTGGGTGGAGGGATGAGTTGAGGAGGTGTGAAGAGAAGGGATGGTAGGGGAAAACAACGGATGGGGTAAAAATGCTCAATAAGAAATGGACTCATGCCAGGTGCCAGTGACTCATGCCTGTAATCCTAACTACTCAGGAGGCTGAGGTCTGAGGATTGTGGTTCAAAGCCAGCCAGGGAAGGAAAGTCCGTGAAACTCTTTTTCCAGAAAACCGGAAGTGGCACTGTAGCTCAAGTGGTAGAGCGATAACCTTGAGCTGAATTGCTGAGGAACAATGCTCAGGCCTTGAGTTCAAGTCCAGGACCAATAATGAAGAAAAAATTTGTACTCATTATCTTACTTATGTAACTGTAACCCCTCTGTACAGTATCTTTACTACATATATATATATATATATATATATATACATATATATATATATAGATAGATATAAGGAAAACTTATGTACTTATAGGAAGTTGTATTTGTCACTCAATATCAGTAAGGTATTGGTTTTAGGACCACAGGCATATTAAAACATCGGATATTCAACTACTCTACATGAACACAATATATTATTATTTACATTAGAATCTGCCAACAACCTAGTGCAGTGTAATTACTATGAAAATTTGTACTACATTCTATGTTTGTAATAAAAAATAAAAGTATATGCACTGTCAACAGATACAAATTTTTTTCAGATAATTTTTGTCTGCATTTTGTGGATGGAATTGGGAGCACAAATTTCATCACGAAGACTGGTCTGCAAAATGTAAGAAAAAAGCTTACACACCATCATTGAATAGTACTGAACTCCAAGGAGAAGTACTTGGATTGAGACATTATCAGAAAGTGTAAGCATGCAAGTACTTTTTAGAAATACAGCTGCTAGATTTCTAATGGAGAGCTTTCATAACACTTTGTGAAACGCAAGCCAGAACCTCACTGAAGAGTAAATGGTTTTCCCTCAACTTTCTGTCATGCTCAGTCATTATCACTCAACATATAGCTAATCTTGAATAATCCTTTAATAAGAAAATGTTGGTGGAGTGTTTATATGCAGAAAACCTGGGAAGGCTAAATGTTTCCAATTAGGATAGTCTGTATTCTATGATCCAGCAGAGAGAAAACTAGATAAGCATCCATTTACAACCTTCTGCATAATTCTGATTCTGCCCATATCAGTTATCTATCCATACCTGTGCCCGA
Organism: Dipodomys merriami; assembly: GCF_024711535.1. Taxonomy (NCBI): domain Eukaryota; kingdom Metazoa; phylum Chordata; class Mammalia; order Rodentia; family Heteromyidae; genus Dipodomys; species Dipodomys merriami. The sequence continues at coordinate 24,704 of NW_027202879.1, forward strand.
GTGAGAGGATTTAAATGACTTTAGTGTTTTAAAATTTAAATTTAAATGTGGAATGAAATTATTTCCAATGCATTACCTTAAGATATTTAGAAACAACTAAAGGTCTATAAGATTTTTGTTATTTGAAGTGAAGGGATATTGGAATTTGGTTCTCTATAGTTTAAGCAATTTTCAAAAAGAATTGGCAAAGTAAAATTTACATTTGCAGCAGACGACACTTATTAAATTTTGTATATTGAAAAGAGCACAAGCCTCAACAATATGTCAAAGCTATCCTGTTATTTATCTCTAACGGTTTATGCTTTTGGTCTCTTAATAATAAAACCAATTTTTTTAATCTTTAGCTAGTTGTGCAAAGGGGTTTCACTCCATCATGTCAGTGTGGAATAGAGTGTATGTACATTTCATTGTACAACACATCTGGATCATTGTTAATCTTTCCACTTTTCTTCCTTCCCTTTCCCCAACCCCACCTATCCCTTCAAGTTTCCTAGTCATATTCTCACATATGTACGTTGAGTGATCTGACTATATTAGTCCAACATTTCCCCCTCCAATCTTCTGTCCTACTCCCTTTAAGCCCAGCTCCTTATTTAAGACTTATTTCAACTTCACGGTATTTTGTAAAGTATCTCTTCCTTTGGCATTTGGCTTTGGGCTTGCCAAATCCTCACTTCCATGTTTGACCTACATAAATGAGGCTATTTCTCCACATTTCCAATCTGTGAATGGCTGAGATAGGTCTCCTTTACTATTCACCTTCTGTCCTAAATTTAGAATTGGACCTTCAGGGCCATCAAATAGAGCTTTTTCACTTTCTACACACTGAAGATGGAAGGAAAATAATTTCCATGATCTCAACATTATGCTATCCATCATGAATGTCCATCACTTATGACTTCAACAGTCTAAATTTAAAGTTATGTTTTCTGCATTATATTCACACATTTTAAGTGAATATCGAGGACAATTTACCTAGTATTGGAAGTTTAGGGACGATTTTCAATTTCTGGTGATAGAAACAGGAGTCAGTTTTAATTGTGCAGAATCCACTATATAGTGAGTGCTGTAGTCTTCTAAATTTTCAATAAATTCTGAGTTACTTTTTATTAATAATTGAAACAAGTTTTATTTCAATAAGTTAGAATGAACTCCCCCCCCATTTCCCCTACTAGTTCAAGTTAAGTCTCCTTTGGCTTTATTGTTTGAGGGGATGAGGGTAAACAGATGAGTGTAAACAGAAAGATGATCATTGCTCAGATATCTCCTACTTCTTCTGTTTCTGCTATTCTTTTTTAAATTTTTATTTATTTTTATTGTGAAAATATTGTACAGAGAAGTTACAAGTACATGGGCAAAATAATGAGTACATTTCTTATCAAACATTGTAGCCTCCTTCTTTATTTCCCCTTCCCATCCCTTCCCAGCCTCCCTGTTTCTGCTATCCTTGTAGAAAGGAAGACTGGAGCAGGGAACAAGAGTAATACTTGGGCAAGGGAGCATTCCTGGCATATCAATTATTGTTTCTCAGAATCACTTAAACTGCTTACTCTTGCCTTGTCTCTAACAGTAACCTAACTGTGGCTTCCTTCGTGCAAGAGTAAGCACACTAACAGGTTTTACATGTAAATTTGTATTTTATATCTCAGCTTATTACTACCAAAAATAGAAAGCTTTGGTTACATAAATGCAAAGGCGCTGATTGTTCAACAATACCTTAGTGAGGAATACACAATTCTACTCAGCTCCCCCCTCCTCTTCTATCCTTCATTCCCCTCCCCTCCCATCACTTACCCTCCCTTCCCTTCTTCTTTCTTTATATCTCTCTCCTCCATATTCATTTCTATCTTCTCTCTTTTTCTCTTCCAGTAGGAAGTGATTTGGTTTATACATACGTAATTGAACAAATATGTATTCTCCTCTTTTTGAGAATATTTATTATTAAGAAGTGAGTTCTAGCAGAGCACCAGTGGCTTACAGCTCCATACTAGGTGGGTTCAAATTTGACAATTGTAATTCAAAGCTTTTCCAAGTAGATAAACCTAAGAGATTCTTTTCTCCACTTGTGGTAAAAGGAAGAAGTGAAAGTGTGGTTCAGGAGGTATAGAGTAAGCATTGGGATTTAAAGCCCAGATTGTTAGGTTTTTAAAGAGTAGTCGAGTAAGAACCACACAAACACGAGGTATTCAGGAAAGGGGTAAGTTTTTTCATCATTCCCGCTGGCACCAGGCCATGTTGGCCCTCCATGCGGCTGGGAAAGTCCTGGGAAAGAAATGGAAAAGACCTGAGAAATTGAACATCTAGGGCTGGGCTAGGCCTTACCTATGGTATGGATGGAGAAAGGTGTGGCCACATCAAATTCAGATGCAGATGTGATATCCTCCAGGAGTGCCAGTTGCCAAGGTAACACAGGTACTGGGAGGAGACTTTGCTTGGAGGAGGGTGGAATCTGCTCGCTATCCAGAAGCAGACCTTATATTCCAGCCTTTTAATAATCATGAAATAGGGTGCGGATCCTCTCTGGCTACTTCCTGCTGACAAGGTGTATCAAAATTAGGGGTAAAAGGCTGGAATTTGGTCCCATCCCAGAGAAGGCAGTGAGCTGCAGCTGTCCTTTGGTGAGTGTGAGTCTTTAATAAAGTCTGGCGGAGGCAAGTCTCTTGGATGAAGTCTAGAGAAAGTCTCATGAGGCATTGAGGGGCTGTAAAAATTTATTAGAGAGCAAATAAATGGCAAGTGGAAGGACTTGGGGCTGAAAAATGTTGGTAGAAATGTCCCTATCTTGCGACTAGGTAGAGGAGAATTCAGGTAACAAAGGCAAGAATGTGAATTCCCATCCTGTTAAAAGGTAGACAAGTATGAACATTAGATGGCAGGTTTCTTACTTATATTGACCTCCTGCCTCTGGTTAATTAGGAAAGGGCAGGCACAAAATGGCTGATATGACATCATCTCCTCTTACTCCTCTCCATAGTCCCTTGTTCCCCAGACTGGCTGAGTCTAGGTGCTCGTTTCTGGGATGACTTGTCTCAGTGAGTATTCATGGAGATTTTCACTCAAGGCCTGGGCACTGTGCCTGAGCACTTCTGCTCAAGGCTAGTGCTCTACCATTTTGAGTTACAATACCACTTCCAGTGTTTGGCTGGTTAGAATTAAGAGTCTTCGGCCATACTTCCAGCCTCGCTCTTTGCAGGTTAGTTGGGAGATGGAGTCTTAGGGATTTTTTCAGCCCCGGTTGGTTTGAATTGCAATCTTTGTCACAAAAACTCTTTATTATTTCCAATTACACAACATGGCGATCAAATAGAATAAGTAGAATTTACCTGGTCCTTACCAAGAATTGACCAAGTAATATCTTGCAATGACAAAACTCGTTAGATTTGAGAATCTTAGCACAGATATGCCCAATATTTTAGAATCACGTAGTCAGTACTAGAATACATAACAACAAACCAAAAAGGCAAAACTCAAAATCTAAAATTTTTTTACATTAATATTTAGACATCTTTGCTAACAAAGCACATCAGATACTTGGGCCTCAGTTACCAGAATCTGAGAAACGAGCAACTTGTTAGCAAGGTACAATAGAATAGATGGATGGAGGAGTAGTAAAATTAGTGGAAAGATATGGGTCAGATAGGACCAAACACTGAACCCACCATGTGGCCAAGATGGCAAACTCACGATGGTGAATTTCTGAAAAAAATGCAAAGAAAGCCTGAACAAAGAGATGAAGCCTAGGTTGGCTAGTCTTTGATAGGGAAGCTAGAGGAGGTCCCCAGGACCCAACTCTCATTACACTCTTCAGGACACAATCCAAAAAGTTGTAGAAAAGAAAGGGAGAGATACACGAAGTTGGACATGATTAGCAGAGAGCAAAGAGATCCTGAAAGTGAACAGACTTCTGACCGTTTACCATTGCAGAGGCAAAAATTGTCTAAACCTGAGAAGAGACTAAAAAATTAGGTGCTCTGGCTATCCAGGGAGTGCAGGAGGCATTTCAGAGGGGTTTCGTGGCACTGGAGTTACACACAGCTCCCCATTAAGGGTGTAGGAGAGAAAAATAACTAGTGAGTGAAGGTGGGCTTATTGGATGGAAGTGGAGCCACAACTTACCACTGAGCCCTCTAGGGGGAGTGGCCAAGCAACCAGAGTCAAGTGCCCTTGGCTCCAGATGTGACTGGGCTTTCAGTTAAAGGCCTAGCAGGTTCTTCGGTGTGGAACCACATCTGGAGAGAGACTGAGCGACAGAGAACCCTTAGAGAGTAGTTCACTCACCAAAATGTTCAAGCATGGAGGTGGATGCAGAGGCCAGCAAGGAATTGATTCACTTTGTCCACAGCAGACAGACCGGTTCCCAAAAGGCCTTCAGAATTGTGGTATTCCTCAGAGCAAAAAAGGGAAAAACAAACAAAAGAAAGAAAAAAAAAAAAGGAGAGGAATCCCACCTCCTATCCTGACTTTAAGCCTTTCCCAGATTCAAATGGCACCATTTATGTTAGGTTTTTCAAAGTGGTTGCTGAGTAAGAACGACACCACACATGAGGTATTAAGGTAAGGAGTAGGTTTATTCATCAATCCTGCTGGCACCAGGACATGTTGGTCTTCCAGGGGGCTGGGAAAGGCCTGGGAAAGACTTGGGAAAGACCTGGGAAAGAGCAGGTCTGGGCATGGGCTAGGCCTTGTCTATGGGATGGGTGAAGATAGGTGTGGCCACATCAAATTCAGATGTGACCTCAGCAGATGCAGATGTGACATCTTCCAGGTGTGCCAGTTGCCTAGGTAACACAGTTATTGGGCGGAGACTTTAATACAAGGAGGAAAGAGTCTGCTCTCCATCCAGGAGCAGATTTTACACAGGTAGAGCGCAAGGCCAGGATTTCAAACCCCAGTACCAGCACAATGTAAAAAAAATGAGTCCTTTATTTTTGAAAAGGGATATTTCTCCAAAAATTCATACCCAGGAAAATTTTCAAGGTCAAAGACTGTTTGAAAGGCTCTTTCACATCTTAAAATGATTTCTCTGTTTGATTCACATTATGGAAAATAGGAATCACAGTTCACATTAAAAAGTATGCACATTGTTGAACATTTTTAATGTTCAACAAAATGTAAAAATTGTTTATATTTTTAATGTAAAGGAAGCATGGGAAAGGAATGCACCTCATTGGGTGAATTAGGTTTGACTCACTGACAGACTTTTGCAAGTAAATGAGGGTCTGTTTACATGTAAAGAAGTCTATACAGATGGATTTCTAGGAGGGAGAACAAGCTTAGCTGCTGTCCAGGTTTGAATCAAAGTAAGTTTATTCCTATGAAATGACAAAGAGTAGCTCATCTCATAGAATTCTATGCGAACAGCAATTTGAAAAGGTTTAAAAAACCCATGTCTATGTTGTGAACAACCAAGTTTTCACAAACAAAAAAGAATTTCCTGAGCCAAAAATATATGTTAGAGCAAAAGAAACTATGTTAAATATAGTTAATGGCTGAGGGACAGGTGTAAAATTGTTCTGTAATAACAACTAACTATACATTTTTCATCAAGTCCCTAACAAGAATCTCCAAGATAGGCCTTGCTAAATCTGTCATAGAGGACTGGGTTTATGCAATTGTCAATTTTGTTTAGGGTCCAACATCTTCTATGGTCGCTTTGTTTGCAAATTGCTCACACCACATGCAGTGTCTGGAAAAACGTGCTGTCTTGCTAGACACCTAAGGGATTTTTATGCCACTTTGAATATTTATCGTTTTACTTCTTGTAATTATACCTGTCAATGTGAAGTCCTTTCGTGATAAGAATAATAGCTTCTGGAAGTGGTACCTTGGCGCCCAAGCCCAGAGTTCAAGCCCCATGACCGACACACACACACACTCACACACACACACACACACACACACACAGACACACACACACACATTTACTACTTTGACTCATGTTAGGTTCCTGACATGGGATATCACACAATGATCTAATAATCAAACTTTCCTCCCCAGACAATACATCCATACTTCCACACAAACAAATACACCAGATCATTCAAAATAATGAGAATAATGAACCATCTACTCCGTGATTTCATTCATTCATGATGATGCATTTTTCATATCATAATTAAAAATCTTTTTGAGTCTCTCTGATTATTAGACAAAAGTATGTTATCATATAATAGAAACTCTAGGTAAAATTACTTTTCCCTAGTTAATCTTTAATATATCATATCAAAGAATTCTCTTTCCTTCTTGCAGAGTCTGTTTCTGGCATTTTTCCCTAATGTCTAATATTAAATTACAAAGGACATGCCATATTCCTTAATTCATTTTTCCTAAAGGTTATGCTATAAAGTTGAATCTGATTTGTTTACTGATTCTAAATTAACTTTTCTCAACAACTTGTATTATTGTTTATATTGCTCCTAAAGCATTTGAAATGTCAAAAAGAACTGGATATTCACCTTAGCAATGATTGTGAATGGCAGCAATGTTTGTGGGGAAATGAAGGACTTGGAAGTATCTGGAGTGCCTAAAAGATGGCAATGCTATTTAAAGGGCTGATCGTTTAGTAATCGTTTAAAATGTGTTCTTCTGATTACATCTAAGAAGATAAAAGTATGCTTTTCATCACATTGTGGCCTGTAAAGCACTGGAATCATTTCCTTTGTACATCATATGCCCTGCTGCTACTGTAGTGAAACCCACAAACAACTGCACAGCTGTGTTAAGCTGCTCTAGATTTTGAAATTTTCTTCCAGTAGCCCTCCCTAGTGATTCAAGCCCAGACTCATGAGATAGTCACATAATCCACAATTACAAAGCACCACAATATAAAAGACCACGTGCAAAATGAGGTTCATTTTTTTCTTTATTGTTTCCTTTTTATTGATTGTCTTTTAAGGAGCGTGGGGCGGTTTATTTCTCATTATTCTTGGTGTGACTTAAATAAATTTACCAGATTTTTGAAATAAAATAGATATAAAAAGGCATATTTAGTCACAAAATAAGAGTGAATATTTGAGTGATTCTTTTCATTCTACTCCTGTTCACAGTTATTTTAAAGTAACTTTGAGATGAGACAAGCATATGTGTAAATTGCCACGCACCAAGCACACAGGACTCTGGAATCTTTGGGCTTTGATTTCTATATCAACTTCACCTAGAAAAGAAGATAATCAATTGCTTTATGTCTTAAGTAATCTACTTAAAACAAGTTTTCTTAATTTTATCAATACATCTCATAATCTATGGAATTGATGCATTGCATAAGTATTTGATTTCTTATTTCCACTACATTAATATTACACTTATTTTAGTTTTTTGCACAAGAAATAAAGACATTCTTTTTTTTTTGGGGGGGGGGCGTTTGTGGGGCCTGAACTCTGGGCCTGGGCACTGTCCCTCAGCTCTTCAGCTCAAGGCTAGCACTCTACCACTTGAGCCACAGCACCACTTTCGGCTTTGTTATTTTTGCTTATGTGGTGCTGAGAAATCGAACCCAGGACCTCAAGCAAGCAAGGCAAGCACTCTACCACTGAGCCACCTTCCCAGCCCAATAATGACATTCTTGAAGATAAAACATTCCTGTTTTCCTTTTTTTTTATTTTCTTTTTTTAAAAATATTATTTCATTTTTTGTGTGAACCTATTGTACAGAGGGAATACAATTACATGGGCAGGATAATGCATACAGTTCTTATCAAGCATTGCAGCTTCCTTCTTTATTTAACCTTCACATCACTCCCCACCTCCCCCCTACCTCCCCTCCACGCAATTCTCCCAACTCCCCCCTCCCCCCAACCACCGCACCAACTGTGTAAAGCTCGTTTTCGACATGACAACTTGTACTTCTCATTGTTGCAACAGGTTCACCTGTATCCTCAAACGACTTGTTTTTCCCCATTTCCTCCACAAGTGGTACTGACAACAAATATAGTAAAAGCAGGGGTTATACTGTGGGGGAGGGACATACAAAGCAACAAAGAGATAATCTTATAAATGTGTTAGAAACAAATGCATGAAATAAAAATACATTAAAATTCATATCTAAGGGTTCATTTTCCTAACATCCTATTATCTGATCTGCAAATAAGAGAAACCATGGGACCTATGTTTCTTTGGGCCTCGCTTACTTCACTTAATATAATTTTTTTCAAGTTTTTCCATTTCCTAACAAATGGGGCAGTCTCATTCTTTATGATGGAGGCATAGAATTCCATTTTGTATATATACCAAATTTCTTGTTCCATTCATCTACTGAGGGGCATCTAGGTTGGTTCCATATCTTAGCTATGGAAAATAATGCTGCAATAAACATAGTTGTGCTGGTAGCTTTAGTGTGGTCTTGTTTGTAAACATTTAGGTAAATGCCCAAAACCGGGATTGCTGGGTCATAGGGGAGCTCTATATGAAGTCTTTTCAGGAACCTCCATACTGCTTTCCAAAGTGGATGAACAAGTTTACGCTCCCACCAACAATGAAGTAAGGTTCCCTTCTGTCCACATCCCCTCCAGCATCTGTTGTTGTTAAGAGTTCTTAATTATAGCCATTCTAACTGGGGTGAGGTGGTATCTAAATGCTGTTTTGATTTGCATTTCTTTTATGGCTAGGGAGGTTGAGCATTTTTTCATGTGTCTATTGGCCATCCTATTTTCTTCTTCAGACAAGTTTCTCTTCAAGTCTTTAGCCCACTTATTTATTGGGCAGTTGTTTCTTTGAGGATTTGTTGTTGGGGGATTTAATTTTTTGAGTTCCAAGTATATTATAGATATGAGACCCTTGTCTGCTGTATGGCTAGTGAAGATCTTCTCCCAATCTGTGGGGTTTTTATTGATCTTGCTAGCTATGTCCTTTGCCATGCAGAAGCTCTGAAACTTCATGCAATCCCATTGGTCCAACCTTTCTTTGATTTGTTGGGTTTCCTGGTCTCTATTCAGAACATTTCAGACGGAGCCAAGGAGAACTGGGGTTTCTCCTATTCCATCCTGTAATGTTTTCAGAGTGTCTGCATTGACTTCGAGGTCTTTGATCCATTTGGAGTTGATTGTGGTGCAGGGTGATATATAAGGATCTAGCTTTAGTTTTCTACATATTGTTAACCAATTTTGCCAGCACCATTTACTGAAGAGGCTCTCTTTCTTCCATTTTATTTTTTTAGCTCCCTTATCGAAGATTAGATGGCTATAGGTCTGTGGGTTCATTTCTGGATTTTTAATTTTATTCCATTGGTCCTGAGGTCTGTTCTTATGCCAATACCAAGCTGTTTTGATTACTATGGCTTTATAGTAGAGTTTGAAATTTGGTACAGATATTCCTCCAGGAGTGTTCTTTCCGATGAGGAGCGTTTTTGCTATTTGGTGTCTTTTATTGTTCCACATGAATTTTTGGATTGCCCCTTCTATTTCCTTGAAGAATGAGGTTGGAATTTTGATAGGTATCACGTTGAATTTTTAGATAGCCTTGAGAAGCATTGCCATTTTCACGATGTTAATCTTTCCAATCCAGGAGCATGGGAGGTTTTGCCATTTGCTAAGTTCTCTGTTGATGTCCTTTTTCAAGATTTTAAAGTTTTCATCATAGAGGTCCTTCACTTCTTTGGTAAAGTTAATTCCTAGGTATTTTATTTTTTGTGGGGCTCTTAAAAATGGAGTTGCTTTCCTAATTTCAGCCATACTTTTCTCATTGTTGGCATACAGAAAAGCTATTGATTTGGGGGGGGGGGTTAATTTTATATCCTGCTACTTTGCCAAAGTTTTGAATCAGCTTGAGTAATTTGGGAGTGGAGTATGTGTGATTCTTTAAATATAAGATCATGTCATCTGCAAAGAAGGAGAGTTTTATTTCTTCTTTCCCTATTTGGATCCCCTTTATGTCTGCATCTTGTCTTATTGCTGTAGCTAGGCATTCTAATACTAGATTGAAGAGAAGTAGACAGTGTGGACATTCTTGTCTTGTTCCTAAGTTAAGAGGAAATGGCTTTAGTTTTTCACCATTAAGTATAATGCTGGCTGTAGGTTTGTCATATACAGCCTTTATTATATTGACGAATGTTCCATGGATTCCTAACTTTTCCAAAACCTGCATCATAAAGGGGTGTTGGATCTTGTCGAATGCTTTTTCTGCATCTATTGAGATAACCATGTGGTTTTTATTCTTTCTCCTGTTGATGTGATGAATAATTTATTTGATTTGCGTATATTGAACCAGCTTTGCATCCCTGAAATGAATCCTGTTTGATCGTGGTGTATGATTTTTTGGATGAATAGTCGAAGTTGATTGGCCAAAATTTTTTTGAGAATTTTTGCATCAATGTTCATCAAAGAAATGGGTCTATAGTTCTCTTTCTTTGATGAGTCCCTTCCTGGTTTTGGGATGAGGGTTATGATGGCTTCATAGAATGTGCTCCTCCGTAGTGAACTTTCTCTTTCAATCTCATTGAAGAGTTGGAGGAGTATTGCTGTGAGCACTGCTTTGATGTCCTTGTAAAATTCTGCTGTAAAACCATCTGGTCCTGGACTTTTTTTAGCTGGGATGTCTTTTATTGCTGTTTCTATTTCAATGCTTGATATGGGCTGGTTAAGGTGGTTTAACTCATCTTGATTTAGTTTTGGCATGTCAATATTTGCTAGGAAAAGGTCCATTTCTGTCAAGTTCTCAAACTTATTAGCATAAAGTTTTGAGAAGTATTCCCTTATAATGTTCTGAATCTTGGTTGTTTCCGTGGTGATGTTTCCATTCTCATCGCTGAGTTTATTTATTTGTGTGTGTTCTCTTCTTTTTCTGATAAGATTTGCTAAGGGTCTGTCAATGTTGTTAATTTTTTTTAAGAACCAACTCTTTGTTTTGTTGATTCTTTCTATAGTTTTTTTGGATTCTAATTCATTTAATTCTGATTAAATTTTAATTATTTCTTTCCATCTAATGGATTGAGGTTTACCTTGCTGCTCTTTTTCAAGGAGGTTTAGCTGTGTCTTGGTTTCAGATCTCTCCAATTTGTTGATGTAGGTGCCCAGAGCTATAAACTTGCCTCTGAGTGCTGCCTTTGCTGTGTCCCAGAGGAGCTGGTAATTTGTCTGTTCATTTTTGTTGAATAGCATGAACATTTGAATGTCCTTTCTAATCTCTTCCATGACCCACTCGTGATTCAGCAGTGTGTTGTTTAGCGTCCATGTGATACCGAACTTTTTTTGGTGGCTTTTGGTGTTGAGTTCTAATTTTATTCCCTTGTGGTCAGAGAGAATGCAAGGTATAACTTCAATGTTTCTGAATTTAGATAAGTTTTCTTTGTGGCCTAAAATGTGGTCTAATTTAGAAAATGTTCCATGTGCTGCTGAGAAAAACGTGTATTCTGATGCTGCTGGGTGAAATGTTCGGTAGATGTCTGTAAAATCTAGTTGATCTATGCAGCTGTTTCGAGCTGTGGTTTCTCTGTTGTGTTTTTGCCAGGTTGATCTATCTAGTGGGGAGAGTGGTGTGTCAAAATCCCCAACAAGTAATGTCTTTGGATGTTTATGGGATTTGAGGGAAAGTAGTGTTTCTTGGATAAATTTGGGTGCTCCATTGTTTGGTGAATAGATATTTAGAATTGTAATATCCTCCTGAAGGAGAGATCCCTTAATTAGTATGTAGAGACCTTCTTTATCTCTTCTCACGAATTTTAATTTGAAGTCTATTTTATCTTATATTAGGAATGCAACTCCTGCCTGTTTATGGGGGTCGTTTGTTTGGTAAATTTTGCTCCAGTCTTTCACATTGAAAATGTGTTTGTTTTTATGGGCAAGATGTGACTCTTGAAGGCAGCAGATAGAAGCATTTGTTTTTTAATCCAACTAGACAGTCTATGTAGCTTAATTGGAGAGTTAAGTCCGTTATTGTTAAGAGATAGGACTGACATGTATTTGGGACTTTCTGCCATGTTTTCACCTTCTTGGGAGTTGCGAAAACAGGGTTCTTCCTATGGTTCTTGGATTCTCAGTTTGTTTGATGAGTCTTGGCTTTTATTGTGGTCTTGTTGGTTTTCTATGTGTAGGACATCTTTAAGAATCTTTTGTAGGGCTGGTTTGGTGGAGATGTATTGTTCCAATTTTTCTTCGCTATGGAAGGTTTTTATTTGGCCTTCAGTTATGAAGGAAACTTTAGCTGGGTACAGTATTCTTGGTTGATAGTTGTTTGTTTTTAGGGCTTGGCATACATCATTCCAGGCTCTTCTTGCTTTGATTGTCTCTGCGGAGAGATCTGAGGAGATTCTAATTGTTTTCCCTTTGTAGGTGATTAATATTTTCTCCTTGACAGCTTTAAGGATCTTTTCCTTGGTCTGAGTTGATACAGTGTGGATTATAATGTGACAGTGTGATGTCCTATCCTGGTCTGGTCTATTTGGGGTTCTAAAAGCTTCTTGTATCTGAATAGGCCTATCTTTTTGCACGTTTGGGAAGTTCTCTGTTAGGATCCTGTTGAACAAATTTCCTAGAACATTAACTTCTGTTTCTAGGTGCTCCTCTACAGCCATTATTCTTAGATTAGGCCTTCTGATGGTGTCTTCCAAGTGTTGGATAGATCTATCATATTTCTTGGACTTGTCTCGGATGTTTGTATGTTCTTTCTCTATAATATCTCGGCTGTCTTCAATCCCTGAGATTCGATCTTCTGCATGGTCTCACCTTCTCTCAAGTCTTTCTACTTTGTTTTTTTATCTCTTTTCCTTCTAATTGGTCAGCTTTGATGGCTTCAAATTCTTTGTTGAAGCTTTGTTTTAGATCTTGTATGAACTTCTTTACTTCTTTAATTTGGTGTTCAGTGTATATTCTCAGATCAGATAGTTGATTGGTTATGGTTTCCTTGGACTCCCATTCCTTCTGTTGGCTTCCATTCAGCATTCCCTTTGTGGTATCCCTGACTTCCTTCAGCTCTTTTTTAATGGATTCCATGAATACCTTTAGTGATCTTTGTGTATTCTCTTCCTGCTCTCTCAGTTCCTGTATTACTTTTTGATTATCTTCCTCCCGTTCGTGGTATTCCTGTAGTTCTCTTTGAGTGTAATCAGCCTGCTCACGCCATTACTGCCTTTCTCTTTGAGTATTCTCAAGCTGCTCACGCAAATCCTGTATCAGTTTTTGAGTATCTTCTTCACGCTTATGATATTCCTGTATAAACTTTTGGATTGCCTCCTCTCTCTCCCTATCACGCTCATACAGATTCTTTTGTATGTTTTCCATCTTTTCATTTATCATGTTTGCCAGCAGTGTTTGTAGTGTTTGTAGAACTATTTGTGAACTCTCCTCTGGATTATTCATTATCTGTTCTGTCCCCTGATTATCCAGATTGGGAATTGAGATACCCGGATTTCCCATTTTTCTTGTGTTTTTCCGGCTTACTCTGCCCATTTGAGATGAAAATACCACCAGTTTTGTGCTAGAACACTATCTTAAGGCAAGCATCAATCAAAGTCTGAATTTGCAAAGTCTATATTATACAGATATTTCATATTATTTGAATTTTAGAAGCTCCATTTAACAAATTAACGTTTAGACATTTATTTAGTTATTAAAATTGAACGTGCAGTGTGAAAAATAGTGTTCATTTTTATGAAAAAAAATACACTCAAAGGTTTAGATGACAGAATCTTTGGACAAATTGAAATATTCTATTATTCAAAAACGAAAAAGAATAATTAATTAAATTTCTCATGTAAACTAAAAGCAACAGGCTCTGTCAGCCTTAATGAAGCAATTTTATATTACATTAAATATTATATACTTTGGTCACATAATTTTCTCTTTTTAAACATAAACTATATTTGACAGAAAAAAGTAGATTCATAAATTTTGGGGTATATAAAAATCTCTGTTATTGGTCAAGTATTTCTAAGGTTTGAATAACAAGTCCTTTCAGAAACACTGAATTTCATGTATTTTATGTCAATAGTGATTTTAGAAATGAATCAATCTCAATATGAGATAACTAAAACACGAAATTCCATCAGTTATCCAATTATTCCAACAGACTTTAATAGAACTTATTTTTGAATAGCTACTCTCTATAGAATAACTAAGAAATAAATGATCATGATAGTATTTATTGTTCCTTCATCTATAAAGAAAGAACCTCACTATCGATGACACATACTTGAATAGAAATGCCATAAAATTATGAAAAATTCAAGTCATTATGATTTAGATGTAATAATCAAAAGTGAAATCTCTTGAAGCTTCCTTATCTGTTAAATAAAAAGCATTTGCCCTCTAAATATTTCATTCATTTCTCCAGCAATGGTATAACCAAACCACCTTTACTCCAAATAGTTTCTCTGATTAAGTCAAGTAAATATTTAGGAACAGAAGTTATCACAATTGTATAGAAGTATCTACCCACCACGCAATAAATTAAATCTTAAATCAAAAAGGATTGGGATTAATAATTAGCTTTCACTGTGTTGCCATAAAGAGGTGAACCCTTTCAAGTGGGCATAGTCATAAAGATTTGGTCACTGAGAACTTGTGATCAAAGAGAATGTTAAGATCAAATTCCTTTCTTCCTCTTCCTTCTTTTAATTCTCTTTCTCCTTCTCCTTTTCCTTCTCCATCTCCCTCTTCCCCTGCTCCTCTTTCTCCCTTCCCCCACTCCTATTCAACCTTTTCTTTACTTCCTCGCTTCCATGAATACAAATAATCCATCACTTGTTCCTGACATGGGGTATTGTGCCACCAGCAATGCAAAGCAATGAGGATAAGAAACATAAAATGAAATGTGTAAAACAAGAAGTCAAGATTTATCTTTCCTCCTTTTAAGTTAAGTTTATAATGTATTTTGTCATATTAATAGGAGACTGAAACAGCATGTTCTCATTTATTGTAAGTGATAAGATTTACTGGAAAAAAAATCAGACCAACATCGCCCTAATGAAATAATTGATTAAATTAATATTATATTAGAACAAATCTACTTTAAAATATTAGATATAATTGAATAAGAGGCAAAAAATCACCTCTATGATTTCTTACGAAAAGACAGCAGAATACGATCTGTTAACAAAAATGGGTCCCATGGAACAATGGGAAACAAAATCTACACCTACAGATTGTGATATAGCTAGAAATTAGTTTTCACTATGCTAAGTCTTTGACATTTTAGGTTTGTTTACACAGCTACTGTCATCTCTTAGGAAATGACTTTATTAATACTCAAGGGTTTGCAGCTTATAACCCAGCAACAAATAATGCTTCTAAATGTAAAAAGGCAGGGGCTTCTAGTTCAAAGCCTTGGCTTGGTGCCAGCTTAGTAAGTTATAGCTGCACCAGGGAAGAGGGGTAAAACAGGAGTGGGTATAAAAAAAAAAAGCACTGGTCTGAAGCCTCAAAATAAGGACCCCATTCTGTGTGCACCAAACAGTCTCTAACATGAGGTTCTTTTTAAATTAACAAGCACAATTTTAGATTTTTGCAGAGTGAGATGATGCATAGTTACAGACGAAGTCTGACATGTCAGGTAATCCAGTCTGCTCTTTCACAAGTTACCCAATAGCCAGGTTTCAACACGTATGACTAAAATGAGATTGTCCAAATTATACTGTGACTTTTACCTCTCATGAATCAAAATTCTGTCTAATAATTTCTGTCTTCCAGATGTTTTCACAATATTTCTCATGATCTTTTCTACTATTTTGTCTTCATTATTGATACTCATACTACTTTTTTGTTGTTGTCTTTTGTGTATATGCCATTTTTAGTGCTTGAACTCAATGTTTAATTGTCTTCCTTGTATTTTTTGCTCATGGCTGAGGACACGCTATTCTTTGTGCCACATCCTCACCTTCTGCCTCCTGCTGGATAATTGGAGATAAGTTTTCACATTTTTGTCTGTTTGGACTGATATTGAGCTAAAATATTCAGGTGTTAGCTTCCTGAGTTTCGGTGATTCTACACATGAACAACTAACACCAAGCTTTGCTATACTATTATTTTAATTATGTCTTGGAGAAAGTGAAGTCTATTTGCATTAAGTGTGCAATTTTCAAATACAAGTTTGAATATACTTGATATAATGTAACTGTTATCAATTTTAACAGTTAAATCAATGAATGCTAAACATTCCCAAAGAAATGTAATTGAAAAAATGCATAATTATTTTCTTTAAACAAGTAAAGGAACTATGAATTTCTTTCACTTTACAATTCATGTTTTATATAACTTTAATTAGCAAACTTCCATGACTAAAAGTAAATATATTAATTTTTTACTACAAGAAGCAAAGTGATTGTACTTAAGAATAGATATTTCATCACAGCCAGGAGATAAGTTTTTGAGCATTCTCCCCATAAAGAAATGTTACATGCAGAAATTAATGGATATGATGTGACTTGATCATTAAACAACATATAAATGAATGGGAGTATCACTCCATACTTCATAAATGTGTAAAAAATAATTATGTTGCTAGGCGCCAATGGCTCATACTTGTAACCCTATTTACTAAGGAGGCTGAGAGGTGAGAATCATGGTTCAAAGCCAGCCTAGGCACGAAAGACCATGAGACTCTTATCTCCAATGACCCACCAGAAAACTGGCTGTGGCTCAATTGTAGTTCACTTGTCTTGAGCTGAAGACCTGACTGACATCGTCCAGGTGACGATTTCAAGCTCCATGACCGACAAAAATTAGAAATAAACAGTTACAAATAAACTAATATTTTGGTATAAATGTTAAAATATGTATTATAAAAACCTTTAAATCCTCACTAGATATGCTAGTTTATATAAACGTAGAGAAGTTAACTCTGGTTTTAAATGTCATTGAATCAATTGTGTAAATCACACATTTCTCACTCAATATATATTTGTATGTTTATATACTTATAGGCCATAAGTATAATTAACTGATATGTGATAGGGAGTGTTGTTTTAGGAATCTCCCTTGGCTTTCTAACATTAACCCTTCTACTCTAAAATAAATAGTCTCTCTAACCTTGTAAGAGGTTTCATCTCATTGAAGCAGAAAAATATAAACCATAATCATTTTTTGGAACAACTGTAACATTTTACATGCATTTCACTTAGTTTAAGAACCAAAACATTCAAGTCATCTTAACTGTACAAGTAATAACAAAATGTCTTCTGAGCTTTTCAGTCTCTTAAGAGATGAAAACCTTTAATTATATATTTTTTTTTCTGCCTAACGTCCTATTCCTTAGAAAGATCTTTTGTGTTACCTTGTGTTCCTGATTAGAAGACAGGAACAAAAGCAATAATGAAAATAGCCAAGGAAAATATTTTAAACAATTATAAAACAATCGCCGACACTCCTGTATTCACTGGTTTTAATGAGAATATACGTTAAAGTATCACGTTTTTGTTTTCATTTAAAGAGCAATAATTAAACTTCAATTAACAGTGAAGAAGGGAACAGAAAACTGAAGACAGCTTGACTTTGAACAATCCAACATAAGTAAAATGGAGTTATCTTTTTTCTTTGTAGTTGCCAAAATAATAGAGAGCAACACCCAAAGGCAAGGAAACACCTAAGCCAAAGCAGTAAACGTTTGTCTATAAAATAATGGTGAGGGTCTGACTCGTTCAAAGTCAGGCTTGCAAAGAGGAAAAGTGTATTTGCTTTAGTGTGAACGATAAAAAAAAATATAAAAATTCTTTATTGAAATTTTACATATCTAGACTAGGACTTCTTGTGTTGGAGAAGAGGAAAGGTATGAAAAAGTTCAAGATTGTTTGACTATTCCCCAAGATCATTCTACTTTATCAGATATAGCAATGCAAGTTGCCTTGGTTACTCTTAGTATCATGCTTGTTTACATTTAGAAGCATTATTTGTTCCTGGGTTATAAGCTGCAAACCCTTGAGTATTAATAAAGTCATCTCCTCAGTGATGAAAGTAGTTAAAATGTCAAACACTTAGCATAGTGCAAACTATTTTCTAGCTATATCACAATCTGTAGGTGTAGATTTTTTTCCCATTGTTCCATAGGACCCATTTTTGTTAACTTCTTTTTAACCATCTGGTGATCCTATAACATCCTATACCATCCTGCAATTGCTTATCTTTACTGGATTCTCTAGTTTATGTTGGAAAGTTAGGAAGGAGAGAAGATTGAGTTACTGTTTCAGTTTTACCTTATTTTTTTATTAACTTAGAAACTGTAAATCAAAATAACATAACTTATCTTTATAATAAGAGGAGACAGATTTCATTTCTATATTCTTACCCTAGCTTTCTAGATAACTTTGGTACTTAGTGATCCCCAAATATTAAAATGAAGATAGGGAGCTTCTTGTTTAAATATTATTTAGGAATTCAAGACTACATTAATGCAAGGCCCTTAGTAGTATGTACATCATAAATGTGTATAAAGCTGGTGACAACTTTTTCTTATTCTCAGAAACTAGGATACGTGGTATCCTTGTAGTTGCATCAGGAAAAGGCTGTATTTGATTTAGCTTACTAAACCAACTCTGCTGTAAAATATTTCTACAAGATAATTGTCTTGAATGATCTGTACTTATCATTTACATTTCTAAAGGACAGTAATCAAAATAACTCTCACTAGATTAAAATAGAGCCTCCTACAGAGCTAAAATATTTTTCAGGTGATTCTAGTGGAAAAGGCATTTACTTCCTGTTCCGCTTTCCAGAACCTTCAGTATGTTTGTTCTTGTCTTTCCCTTAATCTTCTAATGTAGCATTTTACATCTTTCTGTTGATTCTTATCTAATGATGTCCCTTTCGAACTACAGCTGGGACTTTTGAGTATAATTTGCCAATCTGAAAATTATTCAAATTTGTGTTCCTTGGGTAATGAAAGGTGATTATTTTACAAACTTATATATAAAATGTAAATCTACATTTGATTGATTAGATATTTCGGGACTATAGATATTTTCAGAAGGAATATTACTGCCTACCACAATGAGTGCATAAGCATTCCTTCTACAGGTTATAACCTGTTACCCTTTCCTTAATTTTGAACAAAATATTTCTTCAATAAAATATAACTAGAAAAAATTTGGCTCCTGAAAGCATTTAATCCTGATTAAAAATTGTCATTTACTAGAAATCTTAAATATCAGACAGCAGCTCCTGAAGCAGTTCTGGCACTATCACTTTTTGTATATTCTCCTTACAATCTTCTCTTTTCAAGAGCATTTGATTGTTATTATTTTGGAATTATGGTTAATAGTTATTTGACTGCTATTTTTAAATAATGCACCACCAATACTCCTTCTCGTCTTTTAACTTGTTTATGTGTAATCTATTTCTGAAAGAAACACGGCTATTTGAATTACATGAACTGCTTATTGAAGTGTGGAGAGGAAAAGAAGAAAAAAGATGCCCCTGTGTGTATGTCATGTTGAAAATTTACCTAAAAGCTATTTTCTTAACATCATATGTTTTTTCATTTTTTTTGGATTCTGATAAAATTTAGCCTCTCAACTCACACAATGCTAATGCTGTCTTATTTCATGCCTACTAAAAGCAAACAACAAATTAGTATATATTTTAAATTTTTTAATTGTTAAAATTATTATTTATTAAAAAACAATATTTTTTTAAAAAATTAGCCAAGGAAAATTGTTTGTTAGATGTTTAGAGTCATGTGCATACTGTATTGTTGAAGCCAGAAAGGGAAAAATCATGCTTTTCTTCTTCCTTGAGCCACTCTGATTTATTTCATATATTTCTGAAAGAATAAAATTCTGGCTTTGAAGCCTTTTGCTTGATATCCACAATGTCTCATTCTTTCTTTATTAATAGGAAAATTTGGAGAAAGGATGAGAATTCTCACTAGAAAAAGGAGGAGAGGAAAAGAGAAGTGAGAAATCTAGATATTTCTTTCTCATCTCAATCACAAGTTCTTGATAATGATTGTGGATGTTAGATACAGTCTTCTAGAGTGATTAAACACATTTATAGAAAAAGTTAACCCCTCAAGTGATCACATAGAGAATGCTTATTTATTTAAAAAATGTAATAGCATCAAACAGGAAGTGTTATCTATTTATTTAGTACTGGTTTAGTATTTCTTAAATTCTGATGTGCTTTAGTCATACAAGAATGGTAAGAAACTAACATATTAATACCACATTCTAATATTCGCTTAATTCTTGCTGTGTTTGAGTTTTGCTTCAATTTTACATGCTATATTCTTCCACTATATAAGTTGAAAAAAGATTCCCTCTGGAAATATGCTATTTTTATCGGTAAGTGTAAAGAAGTTAGCTCTTAGACACAGACAATGGGATAGAAATCTTTCCTTAGAAGTAGCCTTTGACCACTTCTGGTTCATTTTTGTTAGCTGAAGTAAGTCACATGACCCATCTTGACATTGCAGAGTAGAGGTAAATCTCACCTACAGTAAGCTAATGCAGGACAGACTAATATGCCAAGATATGCAATACTTGAGATAAAGAGGAAAAAGAAGAGAACTATAATACAATCAGTCATACATGCCATCACATGTCTCTGCAGGAAGGAAACTATTATGTACCTTTGTTTCTAAAACTACTGAGATCTTTAAATCATGTCTTTTATGCTTCCATGTTACTGGAATTAGAGAACATCTTAATACTGAGACAACATAAAATCTCAAAGAAAGCTGGACTAATCATTTCAATACTACATTTTGTTCTGCTAGGACATGAAACCATTTTATAGACAATACTTTATACTGGTAACTTTTTTTTTTTTCCAGAACTGGATTTTGTTAATATATGTGATTTTCCACCAGAATAAATGTCTTCATTTATCTGCATTTTGTGCAGACAGCATATTAAAGTAGATGTGGAGTTCGTCAGTAGCACTTTTTAAAAGTGCAAAAAATGTGGACTGGGAGCCAATATACATTTTTTTCCAACATCACCTTCTACATCTCCTTCTTCCTTCCTAGGAAATACACCCAATCAATAAAAAGGCTTAGATTTTTGGCTCTTGAACTTGAAAGTGGAAGTAGAATGTTATGGATGTCGGGGATTACTTTTTATGTTTTTTTTTTATATAATAATGTAACATGCAACATCCCTATGAGTCCTGCAAGTGTTAACACTGTAGTCTTTAGGGATGTGATAGGAATGTTAGCCTTACTGGACTTAGTATTGTTTTCCACTTCCTTTTCTACCACCTAGCCTAAATTATAATACATAGTAATGGAATGAAAAAGTAATGCCATATTAAGAAAGTCATTTAGGTTTCTGGGAATGTGGCTTCATGGTACAGTGATTGCTTAGAGTGCAAGAAATCCTGGGTTCAATTCCTCAGTACCACATAAACAGAAAAGAAAGTGGTGCTGTGCCTCAAGTGGTAGAGTGCAAGCCTTAAGCAAAAATAAAGAAAAAAGTAAAAGAAAAAGAAAAATCTCAGGAAGAGTTCCCTGGCCCTGAGTTCAAGCCCCAGGACTGGCAAAAAATTCTTTAGCTAGTAAATGCCAAATAAAGAACCTATATTTGAATATATAATTGCTCCTTCCAATAATGATGTAACAATAGTTCTTATGTACTTTATCTATATTAGAAGGCTGTGTTGAGAAAAAAAATTGTTAGTAAGTCACGGCAATTAATGGCAGGAATGTGCTTAGGTATCAGGTGAAGGTTAATCCTGGAAATTCAAAGATTCCAGGCTTTTGACTGGTCACTGCTAATCACAATGAGAAGGGTCGTCTAAGTGAGAATTGGAAATCTTTTTGGTCAGTATGGAACCAAAAAGGCACCAGCTAATTAATAGTTGTGATAGAAGTGAAGGAATAAATCCAGATGGAAGAAATAAATGAGAATTGTTAGTTTTTTTTTTTTTTTAAGAGATAGCCAAGTAAGAACAGCACCATGCACGTGGAATTCAGGTAAGGAGCAGGTTTACTCTTCGTTCCGGCTGGCACCAGGCCATCTTGGTCCTCCACGTGGTGGGGAAAGGCCTGGGAAAGATTGCTGGGAGATCTGGGAAAGAGAAAGAGCTGGGAAATAGAAAAGAGCTAGAAAAGAGAGAAAAGAGCTAGAAAAGAGAGAAAAGAGCTAGAAAAGAGAGCATCTGAAAAAGAGGTGGGAAATGGAGAGCTAGGAAAGAGAAGAGAGCTGGGAAAGAGAAGAGAAGGAGAGAGCTGAGAAAGAGCTAGAAAAGAGCAGAGACAGGGCGTCTGGGCCTGGGCTAGTCTTTATCTAGGGTATGGGGACAGAAAGGTGTGGCCACATCAAATTTAGATTGACCTCAGTTAATGCAGATGTGACCTCTTCCAGGTGTCCTAGTTGCCTAGGTAACACAGGTACTGGATGGAGACTTTGCTGAGAGGAGGGTGGAGTTTGCTTGCCATCCAGGAGCGGACCTTATATTAATAATAACTAAATTATACCAGAAACTCTTCTAGGAAACCATATTTGTTTATTGAAGAACTAGTTATGAACCAAGCTTATTCCTCATTACCTTTAGCATTCTATATCACTTAGGCCAATTCTTAATCTCTGTGTGATAAATTGAATGCCATTCTATGTTGTTCTTTTCTATCTGATCTCCATTGCTTTCTAAAAATCTCAGTCTTTCTATATTTCTCTACTGACAATTATTTATACTAAGTCCACCGTCGCGTACATCAGAAGATGCTAAAGTAAGAGTCCAATAGCTCATGAGTCATTAATGTAACAACATGGAAAAGGAGGACATATTTATTGTTACCTCAAATTTTCTGAAAAGCTGAAATGTCATCATTTGATTCAAATTTCCATTATTTGTCTACAAGTCATTACTTGCACATAAATACAAAGATGAGCCAGGTGCTGGTGGCTCACATCTGTCATCCTAGCTACTCAAGAGTTTGAGACCAGAGGATTGTGGTTCAAAGGTAGCCTGGTCAGGAAAGTACATGAGACACTTATCTTCAATTAGCCATCAGAAACCAGGAAGTGGTGCTGTGTCTAAACTGGTAGAGCACTCAATTTGAACTTAAGAGCTGAGGAACAGTGCCCAGGATCAGAGTTCAAGCCCCACGACGAACAAAAAAAGTCAAATATACTTTAAGTTTCCCTAAAAAGAACTACGAACTGAATAGTATCGTCCCAAGCAGAAAAAATTTTCCAATAAGATTCAGTGCACCTACTTTTGCTGAATTATTTAAGTTATGGCTTCTTTGCTGGATGTATTCTCTTCTTTTAAAAATTGTCAAATATTACCATTATAATAACCTTCATCTAATACTTCTTGGTTCAAAAGAGAAGTCCATAAAGTTCATGTCATTTAGCTTTCTTACTATCTCAGTTCAAAGCCAACCCAGGCAGGAGAATCTGTCAAATTCTTATCTCTAATTAAACACCAAAAAATCCGGAAGTGGACTTTTGGCTCAAGCAGTAGTGTACTAGCTTTGGGGGCAGGTGGGCAGGAAAGACAATTGTTCAGGGACAGAGTCCAGCATCTGAGTTCAAGCCCCAGAAGCAGCACAAACTAAAGAAACAAACAAGCAAACAAAAAAAAACCCACATATTTCTTTGGGACTATCCTTAAAGCACTGGTTTGAAAAGAGGCTCCTTTTGCTGATCATACTCACTGGATCCTGCTTTTTGTAGTCCTTATTGATATGGCAAACTCAGGACCAGAATAAAGGAATGGATATCTGACTTTTACAACAAGAGAAATATCTCAGGAGTTAAATATCCATGCATAAGACATTTTAAAACCTCCGTGTCTTTGTTTCTTTGCAGTAGAACATTGTACAACAATGTTATTTCCATTTTTTCTATGCTGGCCTTCAAATGGCATGTTGTTTCCTTTTGTAATACTCTCAACTAGAAGTCTACAGAAAGTTTTATGAGTAAAGAGCACACTCGAAAAAGTCAGGGACAGAGTTTCCTTCAAGCCTTTGATTATTTTCTTGTACAGTAAAAGGAAAGCACAAATTAACTTGAACTTTGTCATTTTTCTATGTTCAATATCTCTCATGGATTGAGCTTCTACTTCCTGTAAAAGTTCCTTCCTATTACTTCCGTAACAATCTACGGTGCTGCTCCAGGCAAAGTGAATGTTTTCTGGCTTCATTGAAATAGCACAAAGACATCTTTGGGCATGAGGTAACACGTGTTTCAGAGACATCTTAGCAACGAGAAAATATAGAATTTACATGTCTTATAAAACATTATCCATGTACATATGGCCATATAAGACTATGTTAAGTGAAATGAGCCCAAAAATAGGGACACCAATTGTTTTTTTTTTCTTTCTTACTATTGTTTTTAATGCATCTAACATATATTCTGTGTTTTTTTTTGTTTCTCTTCTATTTTCTTCTTCCATGGTATAACCCGTTTCCACTGTTTGATATCAGGGACCTTGCACATACATTTTTCTAATGTGGGGAGGGGAAGGGAAATAAAATGGTGAAACAAGGATACAGTATGACCTGTTTTAACAATGAGATGAACAAAACACTATTTTGAAAATGAACTTTACAACTTGGGGATAGGAGGGGAGAGTTGGGGTGATGGGGAGAAAAGGCATGGCAGGGAAAAGACAAAAGAAAAGGTAACAATGTTCGTTAGATAGTGTAGTCATTAACTTACTTATGTAACTTTAACCCTTCTGTCCACCATTTTCACAATAAAAAAACATGAAAAAGGAAAATATTATCCTGGAGTACATTATGTTCAA
The DNA here is from genome assembly GCF_024711535.1 of Dipodomys merriami. NCBI lineage: Eukaryota > Metazoa > Chordata > Mammalia > Rodentia > Heteromyidae > Dipodomys > Dipodomys merriami. The sequence goes on from NW_027202879.1 coordinate 49,317, forward strand.
ATTTCCTAAGTGCTCTGTAAATTAAGACCTATTTTAAGTGGGAAGAAGTTTCTCAGAAACATTTTTGTCAGTGTTTGTGTTGTGCATTATTACCCAAGTGTACATAAGTTAACAGAAGGAGAAACAATAGGAATAGGACAAAGAGAAGTTCTGTATTTAAGTATAATGGTTCAATACTCTATAGAAGACTCTGCAAATAAGACAACTTTGAAAAAATAAAGTCAAGGCCAGCATGTAGATCTATGGGAGTGACATAGAGAAAGCATTTCTACTAAGTGGAACATGAAGGATGAGACCAGTCTCTTTCTTCTACTACCTCTAAATCATGATAGCTAATCATTCAAATTTGTAAAAAGTAGAATGGAAGAATAATTCTGGATCCAAGCAATTCATATATAAGACCGTGGACTTAACTGGAAAAAAGGCCATGTTGAGAGAGCAGGAATTATACTAGCAATGAAATAGTGGCTAAGATTACATTTCTTTTTCTTTTTCTTTTCTTTCTTTGTGTGTGTGTGTGTGTGTGTGTGTGTGTGTGTGTGTGTGTGTGTGTGTGTGTGTTTTGATGGTAGTGGGGACTGAACTCCGGGCCTGGGCACTGTCCCTCTATTCTTCAGCTCAAAAATTTTTTCTCTACCTTTGAGCCCCACACCACTTCCAGTTTTCTGATGGTTAATTAGAGATAAATGCCTCAGAAACTTTCTACTCATGCTGGATTTGAACTGCAATGCTCAGATCTCAGCCTCCAAATTAGCTAGGATTATAGGTGTGAACCACTTGAACCCTGCTTAGGATCACATTTCTAACAGTGTATACTCAGCATATGTAATGTGTATGTTCATCTATCTTTACATGAACTCTAGTTAAAAATCTGGGAAACAGCTTAGATTTTACACTCACAAAAATGGTTGTACTTCAAAAGGTTGTATCCCTGGAGAAATAAAACTTAAGAATGTAAAGGAGTCTGGGAAGTTCAGTTTGCATCTAGCTTGGGCAAAACAGTCTTTGAGACACTATAATTAACCAGCAAAAAGATGCATTAGAATAATGTCTCAAGTGAAGGAATACTAATTATGAGCAAGATTGCTGAAGAAGAGCTTGAGGTTTTTGCATACATATATACATACAAATACTCACATACACACAGAGGTACTTATATGTTCAAACACACATATGGAACAACTATCAGATTATGTAGAAAAGTTAGAAAATATGTCCTGAGTAAAAATAAAATCAAGTGATAATTTTTAATATTAGAAAGTCCTCAAGTGAAATTTCCCCAAAAAGCTTGAGAATATTACATAGGTGGGAACAGAGATAGTAAGAAAGTCAAGTCATCATTAATAAAGGGATCGGATCCAGGGAGGAATGAATCCGAGACCCCTTCAGGTGCATCTGAAAATGTTCATATCTTGTGTCAAATGTTAGAACATCTTTGATAATAGTTCATAAACAGTCTGAGCCATCACTCTAGTGGAAAATATTATTGGAGAAGTTCAGAATTGCTAGACTGTATCTAGATTAAATAAATAAAAAACTATGGTAGGACAATGTGATACAAGCCGGGAATTCTAGCACTCAGACTAAGACAGGTGATTAGAAAGTGGAATGACATAGTGATACTTTCAGTGGAATAGGTAGTATAATTTGGTCTCAATAAACAAACCAAGAAAGGAATAAAAAATAAGCCAGAAAGGAATACACAGTTGGAAGTTTGGGCTAATTTTGTCAATATATTTTGAGAAATCAAGTTTCCTATTGAAATGCAACTCATATATAATCCTCAGTTGTGTTTAAATGTCGTCTTCATTACAGAACATTACTAGATGCAGAAGAGCTCATGATTCCCAACCAAGAATTTGATAAAGCAACCACATTCTGTTAGATTCCAAAGAAATGATGAAGGATTACAAAAGCTTAAGCCTAGAGAAATAGGAAAGTTCATTTTATGTAGGAGTTTGTAGACCTGGCTAAATAAGAATTTAGATTTAAAATAAATATTTTTGTTTGTAATTTAATATTCTATAGGTTACTATAAAATTGTTTTTAAGTAGAAGATTTAATTTACAAATTCACAAATGATTCTCGCTTTCTATTTGCCTAAAATATTCTTTCAAGTAAGGCATAATTAGAACTTAGACAACAGTTAATTCCAACAGTTCGTAAGTAACATGATAATGTGAATAATCTAGATAAAGTTGACAACAAATTTATGCTATTAATTTATAAATTTACCAAAAGAGCAACTTTTTGAGACTCTGGTGTAACATGGTATGAAGAGAGTAATTGTGTGACATCTTAACTTCTAGGCCTGGGCACTGTCCCTGAGCCTATTTTTGCTCAAGGCTACTGCTCTACCTCTTGAAACTCAGCGCCACTTGTGTCAGGCTTTTCGTGAGCAGTTATTGGAGGTAAGAATCTAAGGAACCATCCTTCCTGGGTGGGATTTGAACCAGAGTCTTTAGATCTTAATAGTCAGACATTCAGATCTCCTGAATATCTATGATAGATAAAATATATAACTATAAATAATATTTGCAAGTGTTCTGATCTCAAGGATAACACTGGGAGGAAAATGATACAGAAAAGTTTAGTGTAGTGTTCTTTCCACAATACGAAGGGCATCACATTAGCAGAATTGTAGTATTTTTTCACAATAGTTATATGCTTGTCATGTTGTGAATTTAAGGAATTTTAAGGTGCACATTACAAGTTGGAAATTGTTGGGCTAGGATGACTTTATGACATAAAAACTTGGGATCGATGGTTATAGACATAATGGCTTACTTTGATGAACAAATGTTTACTCTTGAGGAATTAATATAGGTATTTCATAGTTTTACCCTCTCCCAGACTGTGGCTATTTTTTCTGTTGAATTTAAATATGTAACGCTCCATTGAAAACTGCATTTATTGCAGAATTAAATAAAATGAAAACAGGTACTGTTTTGAATGTCTCTAGTGTGGCATGTTAAGAATTTGAAAATGAGTATTTATTAGTCATAGGAATGTTCAAGAACACATATACTCTGTCCTCTTAACAATTATTCCGTTTTAAAAGTTAGGAGTTTCAACAGAATTGAACTATTTTTGTTTTAGTATGAGACAATACTAAAACAATGTTTTTTTTCAAAATAATGGCAAGTATATTCTGAAATATTATATAGTTTGATAATATTCAAGTTGATGACCCTCTGATAAAGAGGTAATTAATTCAAATTAGCAGCCAAAAATGTTCATTTCTTAAAAAGGTAATACACATATAATAATATTTACTATACCAATACAGTGAAATTATATTTTATACAGCTCATTTTTAATTTCATTTTATTGTCAAGGTGATATATAGAAGGGGTTGCAGTAATTATAAGGTAGTGAATACATAGCATGTGTAACTATTTACCCACTCCCTCATTTTTGTCACAGTTTTCCTTCAGCTCAATACCCCTCATAAGTTGTAATGTAAATTTTCAACATGTTGTTTTGTGAGTGTTGCTATTGCATTGGTTTGCCCTTTGTTCTTTGTCTTGCCATTTCATTGTTCCTCTTCCCTTGCTAAATAAAGATAAATGTATATACAATACACAGGATATTGAAATCAAATATAACAGGGATAAATCAAAGGTAAAACACAAAAGAAAAAAGAAATCTCATACTACATTAAAAACAACAACCACAAACAGAATATTCTGTTCCCATATCCAGAAGTCCATTTTGCTCATCATCATCTTATATGGTCATATATACATAGTTATTGAACAATTCTGCTCAACTGCTAGATTATGCTACACATTTCTTACTTATTACAAATGAGGAAACAACGCAATCTGTTTATTTGTGTCTTGTTTATTTTACTTCGTGGGATTTTTCCAAGACTTTCCAGTTCTGTATGAATTTGAAGTATAGAATTACACCGTGCATACATAAAACACACTTTGTCAGTTCATTCATCTGCTGAGTGGCATATTGGTTTAAAACATGACTGCTTATAAATATCACTTAGGGTCATTCAAAAATGAGAGATGCCACTTCCCTAGACATTATAAAAGCATGATTTCTAGTAACATAGGATTTTATGGTGGTATGAGTTTTGAGAAATCTGGATGAGTCTCATGTATATCTTGCACTGAATTAGGCAGGAAGATATCCAATATCATAGAGGATAAAAATGGTAGTGTCAAAAATATTTCCCTTGAGAAACATCTAAGAAGCTGCCAGAAGTATAAAGTAGTTCAGATAATTTTGAAGAATTTAGAAATGCAAGCATTATAGCCCAGTGGTAAAACTTTGGCCTTGCATGTGTGAAGCAATGGTGTGATCTCCCAAACATTACAAAGTACACACAAAGAACACCCACACAAAAACCACATAAACACACACATACACACCACATACCCACATTTGGAATATAGATATTATCCTATTCAACGGAGGAAATTATCACAAATAGTAAAAGTATGTTAATATATGAAATCTTAATATTGCTTGTAAAATTTAAAAGTTTACTAGAAATAAAATAATCACAATATACTTGGATTTTAATAGATTAAGTAAATTGAAAATTAATAGAAGACATGAGAATCTTTGCAAATAAGTTTAAATAATAAACATTTTGAAACATGTATCCTTTTATTTTGACAAAAGAGTGATGTTACTGGTGTTTTAACTTAAGATTTAGGATATGATAGCGAGATGCCCTATATAACATTAGCGATGGCTATATCTCTAATCATTTCGTTCTGAATAGTTTTATAATAAGGTCACAGAGTTTTCCAGTATCTCTCGAATTACAAACCCTATTTACACTTCCCATCATAGCTAGAAAATGGATGCCACAAATCACAATGCCGGGCTCAAACTTTTTTTTTTAATTCAAGTAAAAATATTTCCAAAAAGTGGCCAAGTAATGAAGCTTTTCTTAATAAAGTATGTGCTTCATGAAAATACAGTAAGGATTTGTTACCTGGACAAATATGTTTATAACAATAAGAAAATAAATTTATTTAAAATCATAGCCATATAAAAATTAAGAAAACAATTTTTAAATAGTCACATGTTAAATATTATAAAAGTAAAATACATGTATCTGAATAATTTACATGTGTAAAATCATGCAAAAATAAATTAACTAAACCTACAACTCTGAAAAAAATGAATTACCCTAAAGAAACAAAAGAAATTATTTAAGCCCAAAATTTGAAATTTAGAAAATAAATTGCAGTGTACTCTTTAGTTGACTTAATTAAGTGTAAACCCTCTGTATATCGATTTTATAATAAAAACGCATTAACAAAGAAAGCAAAATTACCCATGGATCAATAGCAATAGCAAAAGCATCACTAGTCCTTCTTTTGAGTGTACTAAAAAATCGATGGAAGAGATAATGTTCCTTCCCTACTAAATGTACTCATTACTTTACCTTATTTATGTAACTGTAACCCCTGTGTACATTTCCATTAAAATAAAATTAAATTGAAATGAAAATAAAACCAAGTGATATACCAATTAAGAATTCTTAGACACCATTGGTTAAAAACTTTGTAAAAAACTGCCCTAAATACCCAAGGAATATACTTTGATGATACTATTTAAATACTTCAACTTCAGCAGAAAAGCCAAAAGTTTAAAAACTGTTACAAAGTAAAGTAATAAATCAGAATATATTACTATTAATAAGAATCATAAGATGAATTTATAGTGGTAGTCAAATATGTAAGAAATGATGCAATTTGCCATTAATTTGCACTTAATAAGTGAGAAAGAATTTTTTAGGTCTTTTTAAATTATCATATGATAAATGAAGGAACTGTTCTGTCACATCATATGATAATCAGATGAAGCTGATATTAGAGCAAAGAACAGATTGTATTAAGTTTTTGAATGTTCATGTATATACTTATTTTGGTTGTGGGAAATTGTGGGTATTTCAACTTGGGGTATATTTTTCTTGCTAGGCAGGCGTCATATCAGTGGTTAATTTTAGGATAGGGGTTTCCTTTCCACAAGAACATGCACCTGATCTGTCCTTTTAGCCATCTCATCATCAATGGCATCCGAGATGAACACCAACTTGTCCAGCCTGCTACCTTGACTGGCCTGGATCCACAATCAATCCAATCGTAGTAACTAGATAGTGAAGTATGGTGGAAATGATCCAATGCACCAAGCTATAGATTGAGAAGGAATTCCACTGAACTTTTGGCCTGGGTTCTGTTCTCAAGCCTCCTAAGTATTTAAGAGTACAGATAGGAGCCCCTGGTGCCAAGCAGTAACAGTATAAAGCTATTAGACATATATATGACTTAGGCTTGTGATAATCTCAGGAAATGAATAAAAGAGCAGTGAAGCATAGAGGACAGCCAGAATTTTAACTAGGTACTCAGAGGATGAATAAGCTTAACTAGCTACTCCGGAGTCTGAAATCTCATGACCACTGTTCAAAGCCAGTCCAATCATGAAAATACAAGTGATTATCTAAAAAAAGAAAAAAAAAGAAGTGGCTGAAGTGGTAGACCACTATCCTTGGGCACAGAAACTGAGGAATAATTCCCAAGCATATCAAGCGTCAAGAATGATGAATGCATGCATGAGCACATGCACGTGTGCCTTTGCATATTCGCATGCGCATGAACACACACACACACAAACACACACACACACACACACACACACACAAATGAGTATTTCAATGTGAAGTTCTTTATTTTTTACCTTTGCTGTACTTTATTTCCCTGTACTGGCTCACAAATTAACAAAATCAGCTAAGGATATATTTACATAAAATTCATCATGTTTCTCTAAAATCTACACTCTTTTTGGAAGCCTGCTTTTATTTGACCCAAAAGTAAATTAGTCAGGAAGTCAATTCATCACTCTCAAGTCTATAGTATTAGATGATTGCTCAAGTTCTTCCTAGCAATATGATTTTGTGAAATCCTGCATAAAGCAATATATTTCTTTCACTAGAAGTGAAGCCTATTTCAAAAAATTAATAATAGGTTTTTCTCCTCTTGTCATGCATCTGTAGTTATATTATCTTCATATATTTCATGATCTGTGTATGACAAAGACTACCGTGAAAGTAAAAACACCCTTCTCAGCATTTTTATACCATTCATAGATATGAATGTGTTTAAATGTTACTGAAATTGCTTTGGAATAAATAATGTTCACCCTGACTATCTTGAGAAAATAGAATTGGTTTCTCAGCACTTTAGGTAAGAAAATCAGAGAAACAAACAAAATGAAAAGTTTGGAACAACTCAACACATACATTCAAATGAAACAAAACAAGACAGAAAACACAAATTAATTCAGTACTCAAGAACCTGCAGGAAATGCAAAGAATTTTTAAAAATCAGCTATGACAAGCTTATGAAAATCCTGACTACATGGGAGTGCACTGATGTGAGAACAGTGGCTAAAGCCTAGACTAGACAGAAAAAACTGTACAGAATACCATACACTTGTTATTCTAAATTCCAGGATGAATAACATAAAGTGGACTGAGGCCAAGGTCATACACAAGTAGGAAGCCAGTTTCTATCTGAAAAATTATCAGGATAATTTAGGGCTGGCACATGACAAAGTGGTAAGCACACCCATTTAGGGGGCACAAGACACTGAATTCAAACTGTAATATTAGGGGTATTAAAGAAAAAAGCTATGATTTTAAATAATTGGAAAAATTGTAACACTTCAGTATTTTAGTGGAGAAAAATCCATTTCAGAGATAGAATGAACCCACGTTCCAATGCTACTTTAGTGAAAATGTTTAGTGGTACTTCAGACAAAACAGAGTTACCTTGTAAATGAGCATGGATGTGCATTAGGGTGATGGAAATACTCTACTTACACAGATGTAAATTAGATTTTTTGGGTAGATTGTAGTTCTTGAACTAAGAGCCTGGGTGATGTCCCTGAGCTTTTTCTCTCAAAGCTACCACTCTATCACTTTGAGCCACAGTTCCTATTCTTATTTTCTGTTGGTTGTTTGGAGATAAGACGCTTATGGACGTTTCTGCCGAGGATGGCTTTAAACCATGTTCATCAGATCTCAGCCTCCCGAGTAACCAGGATTCAAGGCATGAACCATCGATGTTTTTAATAATTTAGTAAATTTTATAGTTACAGAAGTTATAAATTATCATTGTAACCTGTGTAATATATGTATGTATGTATATATCAATACATATGGGTAGAAATAGTTTAACATATTTTTGTATCTACAGTATATATATGAAATCATCCTTCATTATAAAATAAAATGGAAACAAAAGTTAATGAGGAGCAAAACAAAGGGAATTTTTACAAGTTTATTTTTGTTGAATGAAATATGTATCAGTTTGGAAAAAAAGTCATCTCTACTTTAACAAAATGGATAATTGCTATTAATTCCAATCCATCTATTTGCCCATATTGTGCATCCTCACACATGAATGTCAAAATCAAACCACAATTTTTTGTCTGTATTTAACTCACCTGTTATAATTTAGGGGATAGATGAAGTAATCAAATAAAGATTAAAATAATAGAAAGTGAGGCTATGAGTTAGAGCTGAAAAAGATTTTAAATATGATAATAGCTAATTAAAATGTATATTTCTTACTTTTACTCTGTTGTTATGTCTCTCATTCCCACATTAGGAAAGTACATAGAAGGTTCTCACTAAATTTATATAAGTATTAAAAATATATTGAAAGAATATGGGCATCGTGTGGTTTTAGCTTATTGAGACATGTATGGGAGAGTGTGTTTTTGAGGACTTGCAATACCTTGTCATGTAGATGAAAGGAAGGATGTGCTTATTCAAGAAAACTAGCTAGAGGATTGCTCTCAGAAAGATAGTGATGAATTCTTCCAAAAGGTTACAGTAAAATCACATTCACAACCTTGTTCATTATTGCACTATTCACCACAGACAAGTTATGGAAACAGCCAAGATGCCTTTTGGCAGAGGGATGCTTGGAGAAATTGTGTCATATATACACAATTGGATTACACCTATCCATTATGAGCACTGTTACATTATTTACAAAGAAAGTGATAGATCTAAAAATATGTTAAGTAAACGAAGTGAGAGCCAGACACACAAAGGACCCATGTTCTGTCACATATTTGGAAGCCAGACTTTTATGCAAGTTAAACAACAGTATTAACCAAAGTTTTCATTTTTCAGAGCAGTATTTAAAAGGTGTAATTTCTTATAAAATTGAACTTTTAATCTAACAAAATGAATACCAGGAAACTATTACTTGGAAGATGTGAAGGTAAGTCAAAGGGAAGGAATAAAGAGAGTTATGGAGGAAAAATGAAGACATAATAGTCAATGCAAATAATATGAAACTAGAAAAAATTAAAGTGGGGTGAGGTTTGGAAGGGTAGGGAAAAGTTATGTAAAGATCCATTATACTTAAAAAGTAATTTATTGAATGGAAATTCCCGTTTACACCTAGTAAAGATAATTAAAATATGATTAAAAACAATGGAGATATTTGATCTTAAACTGTGTTCTCTTAAACCATGAGTCAATATAATAGTTTCTTCCTCAGAAATTTTCTTTGCAGGTATTTTCCTCATAGTGACAGAAAAGTGATCAATGCAATGAATATCAATACATCACATTGTACATATAAAATCACAGTAAAAATGTTAGAATTCATCATATGATAAAATAATAGGTAGAATTTGCCAAATGCTAATTGATTGTTTTTCCAAGTACTTTACCTATGGTATATAATTTAATCCTCACAATAATTGCATAAAGTGGAACTCCTTACATTTTTAATTCTCAGATGATGATATTGAAGTCTTCAGAGTTGGAATTACTAGTACAGCATTGCACACATGGTGTTAACCTGACGATCATCTCCCACTGTATCAATTAACCTCATTCTATTTTATGACTAAAATACCAGCACTTAGTCTACAAATTATAGGAAATTTCCCAGAATTATTGTTTTCACTTTCACAATATTTCACTTTATATTTGTTAGAAAATAGGGAACTGTAATATGAAAACTCAAAGTTCATAATCAATGCATACCTCCCTGGTGAATGGAACTGCTCAAGTATAATATTCTTGATTTCTAGCTCAAAATAGTAGGAATCGTATTTTATCCCTTCACTCAACACTGCACTGCCTGGGGACACTATCTCTGTTTAACACTGTCTTACTGAAAGAATGACCTCCCCAATTCCTGATGGAAACATTTTGCAGGTCTTATGGACTAATCATTTCCACATTGTAGCTCAACTAAGTTGTTTACCATTCAAGTATTTTGATTGCTTTTTTTTTTTTTTTTTTTTTTTTTTTAAATTGTTGATTGCTTTTTATACCCAACAATTTGAGAGAAAGGTACTACTTTAAAATGCTATTAAAGCAAGACTGATATTAAAATCACCTTTGGCCCCAGATAAATATTTTATCTTTCCTATACTCAAAAATGCACTCTGACCTATCATTAATGTTAGGAATGAGAGGATAAAAATCATAGACACCAAGACCTAATTATGAATTAAAGACTCTCCAACTTGTGAATACTATTGGTTTAAAAAGACATAAAGGGCTGGAAGGTGGCTTAGTGGTAGAGTGCTTGCCTTGGATGCATGAAGCCCTGGGTTCGATTCTTTAGCAGCACACAAGCATAAAGAAAAAAGCTGGAATTGACGCTGTGGCTCAAGTGGTAGAGCGCTAGACTGGAGATGAAGAGCTGAGGGACAGTGCCCAGAGTCCAGGCCCCACTACCGTACCTCTCCCCCCCAAAATAAAGACATCAATACTACCAATTTTTTCTTCACAATTTCTTATGATACTGAAGATTCAATTATAAACTATTAACACTTGAAAATAACTCATTTTCATGGGAGTAGAACACAAAACACAAGATTAATCCTAATCATATTAAAAGACATTTATTTATACTACAAATTCACTCTTATAACTACAAAGATTCTAAAATTAACTGAAGCACAGTGACACAAAAATTATTTAAATGCATCATCTACATTCAGAGGACTGTGCTAATAGAAAACAAAATTATACTAATAATTAGGTTACCCAATTCATTTACATTCTTTTAATCTATTTCTTTTAGTTTCGTAAAAACTGGCTTTTCATAAAATGATCCATAAAAAAGCCTATATACCCATTTACATTTTCAGATCTTAACAATATTTATTTCAGAAATGTTTTTAGCTGTATTGTCAATGAACTAAAATATTACTAAAATATTTAAATAAAATATTACTAAAAAACTAATAATTAGGTTACCCAATTCACTTACATACTTTTATTCTATTTCTTTTAGTTTCATAAAAACTGGCTTTTCATAAAATGATCCATAAAAAAGCCTATATACCCACTTACATTTTCAGATCTTAACAATATTTATTTCAGGAATGTCTTTAGCTGTATAGTCAATGAACTAAAATATTACTAAAATATTTAAATGGTTTTCAGAAATTGCAAGACTCGCACTGGGATGTTATTTATATTGGAAAAGATATTCGAAAAGCCTTATTTGTTAAAGTTGTGATCGTTACTCCCACAAAAGAACTACTAATGAAGAAACATTTGTATGTACAAAACAACTTCAAATGCATCCACAATTTGGAGATGACACATGTTTTTGTTTTTTTTAAATATATATCTAACAAGCATAGCCACAATACTAATTTTCAGTAAATATGATGCGATATTCAAACCTTAAAAATACGGGGTTTATTATCTTAGTGTGAATAGATATGATCTTACAAAGAAAGTTGTTTTCAACAGACATCTGGAAAGAGTTTGCCCACCTTGAGTTTCACAGAAAAAAACAGAGAGAAATACCTATTTGTTCAAGTTGGTCAAAATCACTCCATGAATATTTCTTAAAAATATAACCAATTTAAGAAGTCAAACACATATTTTGTACTGACAGTCATCTTACAGCAATAAATTACTACCTAATTATATGTGTATCTTTTTGCCTAACATATATTAAGAACTGAAAATGATCTCTTTTATCTAACTTACGTTGTAAATGCTTTGATTATGATTATGTTATTAACAAATAAAATGTACAGAAGGGTGGTTCCACTGAAATGACAGAACAGATCACTGATAAATAAAAAAAACATTGCAACACAGTTCTTTTCAGTCTCACCCTGTTCATATTGGCAAGCAACATTGCAACAACACACACACACACACAAACACACACACACATAAACACACATGTGTGCACACGTACACACACATATACATGCATGCCAAATTCAGGGTTTATTGTACAAAAAGTTCAAATAAAATATTAGTGTTTAGGACAAATGATAATTTACCTTATTACAAAATGATACATAATCCAGTCACCATTGAAGTTACATTTCATCTGCCCCTCCACATGTTACCACTTAATTTATTTTAGGTAATTCTTTAACTAATTCATTCCTTCTTTAGTTAAATACTAATACTAGATCTTGAACTCAGGGCCTATCTCTGTCCCAGAATTTGTTATGTTTTTGTTTTAGTTTTCTCAAGTCTAGCATTTTTTTGCTTGTACCACAGCTCCATTTCTAGCTTTTGCTGGTTACTTTCAAACCAGAATCTAATGGACTTTTTTCCTTGGTCTGGTTTCAAACCACAATCATCAGATTTCATCTTTCTGATTAGCTAGGAATAAAGACATGAGCCACCAGTGTGGATCCTACTTTTTCCTATACTTATCTATTGCACATACTTAGATAGCAATTTAATATTGAGAGTATAGAAGCAAGATCTATAGTGATTATATTTTTCTGTCAGAAATTCAAGTTAGTAATGTACCTTTCTTCTTAAGACCACACACAAAAAATAATTAAGAAGAAATCTGATGATGATGATGATGATGATGATGTGTGTGTGTGTGTGTGTGTGTGTCTGTACTGTTGCAATATGTTTCACATATAAGCACTGTGCAGGGGTGTCCAGACATTCACAGTAATTGCGTGAATATCTGCCATGAGCTACCATCTCATTGATAATGTCTAAGTGTCCACTCTAGGCCTCCCGATGAAGAGGGGTATACTCATCGTCATCCCTAGTATTCATAGGAGAGGCCTTTTTGGAATGTAGTCTCCACACTGTAGTAAGCGGCAAGAAAAACACTCTACCACTGAGCCATTTTCGAAGCCAAAGGATTAAGATTCTTGTTTGTAATTTGGTCAAAGCTATGTCTCTTTATGTATGCTACTAAAAATGTATTTACTAATTTCAAGTAAATACATAAATTCTATTTCCATCTCTTTTAACAAATAAAAAATAAAATTGTTTGCTTTGTAAATGGATCAGAAGAATGGAATTTTTGGCTAGCTAGGTCATTGCACATCTGTATCTCTCTTCCTCTCCCTCTTTTGTGATTCTCATAGACAATATGGTTGCTCCAAATTATGCTAATTTATTTTGCTTGTATATTTTTGGTTGCATCATTTCACTTTCTGCTCTATCATTTCCCAAATCAGCACACATAAACAGAACAACAGAAGTGGTTCTGTGGCTCATGTGGTAGAGCACTTGCCTTGATTTGAAGAGCTCAAGGACGGTGCCCAAGCCCAGAGTACAGGCCCCACAACTAATTTTTTAAAAAAAAGAATCTAAATCCTTGATAATTCTTGGAACAGATCTGACTGAAATCAGTTGAATCACACTTTTCCTGCACAATGAAAGGAAAGGTCCAGGCTAGGAAAGCAGCTAGAGAAGGCAGACAGATTGTATGTGTGACAAAACTTTGTGGAAAATGGTACAGAGGATTACTTACTGGAGATCCACTTGCACTGAAAGCATGATGCTGAACTATTGTTTGCTGATTCTGAACTATTGCTTTGATCATTATATTCTCCAAGAAGAAAAAATGAAATTTAATTGATATCAAAGGACTACTAATACATGTGGTCTCCTCATTAAGCATCTTCAATCATCAAAATCACCTGAAGAAAATAGATAGGCCTACTTTTTTTTTTTTTTGGTCCGGTCTTGGGGCCTGAACTCTGGCCTGGGCATTGTCCCTCAGCTCTTCAGCTCAAGGCTAGCGCTCTACCACTTGAGCCACACCGCCACTTCCGACTTTTTTCTTTTTGCTTATGTGGTGCTGAGGAATCGAACCAGGCCCTCTGGCATGCAAGGCAAGTGCTCTACCACTGAGCCACCTTCCCAGCCCAGGCCTACTTTTTTAGATGGAAACAAGTGTTTTTAAAAAAACAAGAATTTAGGTAGTCATACAAAGGACTTCTATTTTACTACTGAATTATACATTTTTTTCTAATGTTGGTTACCAATAAATAATGGATCTATTAGAAAGCTGTTAAAGCTCATATATTGAATAGTAATTTCTCTTACACTATATCTTGGTATTTCCCAAATCATTTATGTAGTAGGCTTTGTTTCTTATTTTCTCCTTCCTAGAATAAGCTGCACATGAAGACACCACTGGCCCTCATTTTCAGTCTGTGCATTTGAATACGGAGGAAAATCTTTCCTCTGCTCTCTATCAATTCACTACTCTCCAGTGAGAATTATTTAAAATAGGAAAAATGGAAAAAGAGAAAATAAATCATGGTGAAAAAACATGCAGAAAATTCACCGGATTTTTCTGACCATTTCAACCAACGTGAACTATTGGGGAAATACATGGAAACCTCATTCCCACTGGTACTCAAAGTCTCTGGTTAGGCAATTCTGATGAAGACAAGGAACAAGATGAAAACGTGAGGAAGGTATCAATTGCAAGAAAATAATGGAGAAGAATCCATGCAAATTTCTTCTTTGGGATGCTGAAATTAATCGGCTTACTACAGTGCCGAGACTACTTGCCAAAAAGGCCACTCATATGTATACTAGAAATGAGGTAAGTATATCCCTCTTCATCGGGAAGCCTAGAGTGGACATTTAGACATTGTCCATGAGTTGGTAGCTCAAGGCAGATATTCATGCAAGAATTCTGAATGGCTTGGCACCACTGCACAGTGAGTATATGTGGAATAATACCAGAATTGATTCTTTCGTACTTAATCATGATGCAGATACCAATCCCCAAACTAAGGGCCTCTTGACCCCCTTAAATATTGTTTCTTGGGATAGAAATAGCAAAGAAACACTGTATCTCCTTCTGTTGAAACATGATATCAAACCGGGATTGAAGAACAACTTGGAAGAAATTGCATTTGATATTGCCAAAAGCACAAATATGTATCACTACCTATTTAAAGTTGTGGAAGGCTGTACAAATTGTTATTCTACGTAGTAATGGTTTGGTTAAGTTTCTTAAATTTCAAAAGTGCCAGTCCATCCTTTGTGGCCCAACAAAATATTTTCATAATACAAAACAACAGCAATATCTTAATTTAAAAATTTATGGATTCCATGGTATTCTTCCACGTGAATTGCCTGACTTTGATGTCAAAATGTATTCAAGAGTTGTTTGTATGCATTTATAATGATTTCTGCAGAGTTTGTGATTTTTTTAATTTTATCTTATCTGTTGAAAAGAATAGTATAGAAATTAAAGATATTCCTGGTGCTTGTCTGAAAAAAAGTATCTATGTTTGTATAAAGTCCATAATCTATTTCATTGTCTTCTAGATATAATACTTTGAAGTCTACATTGTTTTATAATATATAGGTTCATTAATAAATGTGTCCTTTCAGATTACATTCCATATAGGAAAAGTTTAAGATTCCTTTTTCCTAAGTCCTTATATTATTTTATTTCTTTGGGATAAAAAGATAATGTTATCTAATTTCAAGTTTTGTAAAGGTTATGCTATGTAAGGGCCTTTGAATGTGAAGGTTTAATACACTGATGTCAAACTAACCTTTAATTCTGTGAATTACAGGTTTTGTTACGCTTGTATTTTTGTAATCAACTTTTTCAAAACTGTTTTCCATTTCTTGCATTTTAAGAATGAAAAATATGGAATAATTCACAAATTTTCATACCATCCCTGTGCAAGTGCTATGTTAATCTCTGTATTGTTGTAATTTGTGTAGACTTGCTGCTGAAGCATGGAGTATCCTCTTAATTTAAGTAGTTAACAATGTAACCTTTATACAGGCATATATCCTTGGTTGCCTATTTGTAACAAGGAACCTTTATTGTTCCTAAATATGCTATTGATCTTATTTCTATAAATTTCTATGTATAGTGGAAAAAATTTATATTGTTTGGTCGATTGCTCACATTTGCCATTTTTTGTCAATGACTATTTTGTCGTTTTCATTTTAAATTTGACCATATTTTGAAGCCTTTATAGCTAAGTCCAAAGGTAATGGCTTTTCAAGTACTTATTTATCAACTGAGTTAGCTTTGTGGAGCTAATGGATTCAAAGTAAGCCTTGCTTAAAAGCTACTTCTAAACTTCTGCAGGTTAAAATTTCCTAAATGAGGTCTCAGTGGTACAAATGTCTTTCTGCCCCATTACCCTTCTTCCATGTAGGAACAGACCAACCAGAATATCTTACCCTGACAGCATAGATTGTCTTACTGGAACAAAACTAATCTTAGTTACAAGGGTTCATAGAGAGATGAACACTTCAGACCTAATTGTTCAGAATAGAAGGTATTTTATCAAAATATAATTGTTAATTATTCCTATTATTTCAAAAGTAGCTAAAGCCAAGAAGGTGAAAAAATGTTCATATTCATGTTTACCTAATATCCTGGCCTGTCTACCATCCAACCAGGCAGGAACTTATACTAGTGACTTTCTATCACCAAATATTTCCATAGCTCCTGGAGAAGTCCATATGTTTTTCCTCGATATTAGGCCTTAAATTGGTAATGTTTTAATCAAAGTGTTTCCTCTTGCCTCCAGGCTGTAAATTTACAAATGGTAAAGTTTTAGGTCTAACTCTACCAAAAACTGAGGTAGAGATAATGGAATAATACTTTAAAACAGAGTTGCCTTTGATACCCTAACCACAACGGAACATTGCTTAACAATGTCTTATATTATATATACTTATATATTTTATATTTATATTTGCTGATCTTAAATTTCACACAGTGAATCTTACTAGAATTCATTGATAATTTGACAAATAAATTGAAAATTATTCCCATAAATAGATTGGAACATAAATAATTAGGTTTACAATATGTATTAGAATATAAAACGTATCAATGCAATGTCTTCGGTATAAACTTGTGATACCTTCTAAGTGTTCTTGGTCTTCTGAATTCACATAGTAAAAAAAAAAAAGCAGTATTGTTTTCCTCTAAGCTAGAAGAGATGTTACACTGCTGATATGTTTATTGTGTTAACTCGTTAGTCCCAAAGTTTTTTTTCCATATTTCTGAAGCGTTCTTACTGATTATACACAAATTTGGCTGATATGATGCCTAAAAGCTATTATTCTTCTGCAGTACCCATGGGTCTGAGGATATCAGGTCCCAGTTACCTGCATCATCAGATAACATGGGCAAACCTTCTCACCCTGGCCCATGCAACATGCTAAGAGAAAGTAATTGAAGACCCATCTCAATTTCTTATTTCCTATAATATTTCAGTGCCCCAATTCCTTGCAGGAATTAGCAGTAAGCAATTGTGAAATGTAAGGCAACTTAAAATGAAAGATGAGCTCACAAGATATGACAGAAAGTACTGTAGTTCAAACTTTCAATTTACAGATGACCAGGCCATATGAGTAAACAAAATCCCAAATGTCACAAGATTATTTTTAATACGCCTCTCCTAATGATGAATGGAAGATTTCAGTCCAGCATAAGTAGGCCAAAAAATAATTCCTGAATGTTAGATCCATAATTGTTCTACCAAGGCTAGGAAAACTTGACTTAGAGTTCAAATATAATTTCAAAAAACATTAATTGAGAAGACCCTTAGTACTTCAAAACACTGGTACTTCAGTAAAACTTGGTTCTGTAGTCTAAAAATGCTGTCATTCTCAAACCAATGGTAACCTACATTTAATCTCTTGAAAGTATATTCCTTTTCAAATAAACTTTTTAAAATCATATTCACCAAAATAACACTTGACAAGTAGATGATAGTGACATTAAGTTTTTCAAGTGTAGGAATCAAGTTACAATAGAGTTGATTTGTTTACCCAGCACTAATGCCAAATAAGTTCAACCATTCATTAAAGTGTAGAAATAGTATCTCCCACCATTTGCAATGTTCAGTAGGTGCCTTCCAGAAATGTGTTAAATACATCAGCCTCCCATAATTCAAACCCAAATATTAGCTAATAAAGTAAATTTCATCATAAAAAAGGTACATTTTAAAAAGTCACTAATAGTTGCCTTATCATGTGTTGCCTTATCATATATTTTCCGTATCTGTCTAACATAGTAAGAAATATGACTTTAAGTCTTGAATATGGGTACTGATCAGAGATGTGACAAACATAAAATCTGTCTTCTATTGCTATCATATTCCTTTACAGTAATAAATTTTAGTTTTCTTCTTTTTCCAAAACTTATAGGTAGTAGAAAATATCATCCCATGTACAATAAAATAATCACACACCATTGTACAAAGCGATTTATAAAAACTGGTAGTTAGCTATAAATTCTAAGTGATTTTTAAACTTTCTTGTTGACTAAAGATTAATCTTCCAAAACGATGAGAATAAAATCATGTCTAGGTGCTTCAGGTCTCCCGTCTTGCAAATTGTTATTGCAGATGAATGAATTATGGAAATATAAGCTGACATCATTTCAAGTATATGTGGGATTGAAACTCCATGGAATGTATATAAACCTTTCAAAGTATTAACAGACAGTTTAACAGAACGACTATCAGGAAGTTGAAACCAGAAAGGAATAATAGTAAAGACATAAAATGAATGAAAAATGGAACAAGGGGCAAGTACAGCTAGAATACTCAATGTACACATGTAATAAAGGAAGTCCTAAATCTGCAATAAATCTTGGAGATAGGGTTGGTTGAGAATCATAGAAGGAGTGACTCTGATCCAGGAGCACTGGACAATTAGGTGGAAATATTTAATTGTTACACAAATGCACAACCTTTTGAAATTCAGTTAAAAACACAACTACAAACAAAAACACACAAAAATCACAACCAAACAGCAATCCCTAGAGAGTATGTATAAGAGCTCACAAAATTTTAAGCAGTTAATGAAGGGCAGTCATGGGAAAAGCAAACAAACTGTTCAAAGAGGGCAGCTTGGGGTATGGGAGAATTTTGAACAGATTTAAATAGATTGTCAAATGTTATAAATCATCTATATCTACTGCAAATATTTTCTTCTGTGAGTATTCTTTTTTTTAAGGGTGGGTCCAGTCGTGGGGCCTGAACTCTGGGCCTGGGCGCTGTCCCTCAGCTCTTCAGCTCAAGGCTAATGATCTACCACTTGAGCCACAGCTCCACTCCCGGCTATTTTCTTTTTGCTTATGTGATGCTGAGGAATCGAAGCTTGTGAAGATAGAATGGAAGAAACAAGGTCAAGAACCCATTACACCACTGGAGAGAGAACAGTCCTCTATGGTTTTTCTCATCTTTCTTCACTACTCTTTCCTCATAATTTTATTTAAATCAAGTGATTTTGAATTACATCTTCCCTTCTTTTTCAAAGAATTACTGTTTAGTAATTAAATGTCAATTCACAAATTTTGATGTCTTTTTTCAAAAGAACTTTGAATTTAAATTCCATTGCAACCTTGTTTCACACAGTGAGAGTATATTTCCTGGGTAAGGACAATTCTCAAGGGAATCTACAGGATTTACAGCAAGGTTTGTGAGGCTTGTTTGTTTACTGTGGAAATGAGCCATATTCACCCACATTGCTCCCTCTCAGCTAAGTCTCCACGGATTTCTTTGCATGAAAGCCTATTTTCCCAAACAATTTTAAATGCTCTTAATAGGCTAAGTTGTTAAAAAGTTGGAACAATTAAAATTTACCTGTCATAAATTTTAAAGCTCTTTTGAAATTCCTTTATCAGAATCATGAATTCACCAATCATAATCCCGCTTTTACCATCAAAAAGAGTTAACATGTTGTTTTCATGATATAGTATCCATGAAACTACTATTTTCCAGTGCCTTTGTTATGCATATATATGACCATATAAGCTGATACTGAGCAAAATGAACTCCAAGATATGGAAAGAGAAATATTTATTTGCGGTTGTTGTTTTTGATGTACTATGTGATTTTTATTTTCTTTGAGATTTTCCCCTATGGTTTATCCTCTGCTGTGTTTGATTTTGGTACCCTGTGTATTTTGTATACATTTACCTTAATTAGGGAAGGGAACAGGAACAAAAAAAATGGTGAGGCAAAGGAAAAAGAGCAAACCAATGAAATAGCAATTTTCACAAAACAATAAGTTGGAAATGGACATTACAACGTCTGAGGGGTATTGTGATGAAGGAAAAACTGTGAGAAAAATGAGAGAGGGGATAACAAGTTTGAAAAGTTATGTATTCAGTACCTTCCAATGGCTGTAACCCCAGTGCACATCACTTTCACATTAAAATTAAATTTAAAAAATAAGCTGATGAAATAAAATTTCACTGTTTTGATATAGTAAATATTATTCTTTTTGTAGTAACTTTTTAAAAATCAGTATTATTTGGCATCTAATTTGAATTAATTACCTCTTCTTTATCAGAGGGTCATCAACTTGAATGATATCCAACTAGACAATTTTTTCACAATTTACTTGCCAATATTTTGGAAATAGAATAAATTTAGTACTTTCTTATACTAAAACAGAAAACAGTTTAATTCTATGGAAACCCATAACTTTTAAAAGTAAATAAGTTGTTAAGAGGACAGAATGTATGTGTTCTTCAAAATTCCTATGACTAATAACTACTCATTTTCAAATTCTGAATATTCCATACCTGAGAGATTCACAATATACCTGTTTGCATGTTACGTAATTCTGCAATAGATGCATTTTCCAATGGGGTGTTACAGACTGAGAAGTGAACAGAAAAAGAGCCACATTCTGATAAAGGATAAAACTATGAAACATGTTATAATTAATTCTTCAAGAGTAATCAGTTGTTTATCAGATTAAGCTATTATTTCATGACCGTCAATCACAAGATTTAGGTCATAAAGTCATCCTAGCCCACCAGTTTCCAATTTGTAGGGGGCATCTCAAAATTCCCTTAATTCACATCAAGAATAGATTATCTCCATTCTGAAAATACACTGCATCTCTGCTAATGTGATGCCCTCCGTGTTCTGAAAATAACAACACTACAAACTGGGTTGCATCATTTTTCCTCCACTGGTATTCTTGGAAATATTATTTATATTTATACTTTTTTAAATATCATAGATAATCAGGATGCTAAGATTGTAAGATTACAGTTAAAAGCCTGTGAAGACTCAGGGTCTATGTTGAAGGGGCAGAATGATGCAGGCTCCGGCCTCAGGATTATCTGAGGACTGTGTTTGAGTATTAGGAAAGCTCTTGGTATGCCGGGCTAGAGAGGGAAAATGTTCTCTCTCCCTATCTCAAAATACATGCCACAGACTCCTGGGAGCTGAGGAAGTAGCTCTTCTGATTGCTTAAGCATAGTTGAACAGCTGGTCAAGCATTTTCCTGAGATTGGAGAAGTGGTTTGAGCTTGCTCTAAAATAGTTTAGATAATAATATACCAAGACAGGGCTGGGAAGGTGGCTCACTGGTAGAGTGCTTGCCTTGCATGCTTGAGGCCCTACATTCGATTCCTCAGCACCACATAAGCAAAAAGAAAAAAGCCGGAAATGGTGATGTCGCTCCACTGGTAGAGCTCTAGCCTTGAGCTGAAGAGCTGAGGGACAGCGCCCAGGCCCAGAGTTAAGGCCCCATGATCAGACCCCCCAAAAATAATAATATACCAAGGCATGTATCTGTTGAAATTTTTGTGTTAATGTCTTCTGACCACATATTGTCAAAAATCATGCTTGCTTGTCTTTAAATACCCACTAACAATAAAGCATACCATGCAGTGGCAATTGCTGTATGCACTCTGCATCCCCAGTGTCCTGGCGATTTCTTTACCCTTACCCAGGGACCCCAAGGCACTAGATGATACAACTGGCACCCAAACAGGGACCCTTCATTGTTGAATTCAGGAATGGATATTCAGGTAAGTACTTTTAATTACAGGGTGATAGGACAAGTTAAATCTACTCCGTACTTACATATGCTTAAACATTTACTTGCTGCTTTTGGTCTAAATATTTCTTCTTCTGACATAGAAATGTGTATTAATGTAGTTAGGGAATGGAATCCTTGGTTCCCCGATGAAGGAACATTAGATGTTGATAATTGGAAATGAGTAAAGAATAATGTAGAAAGAGCTGTTCGAGAAGGGGAAATGATTCCTTTTAGATTTTGGTCCATTTGGGCTATTTTACATACCCTTTTTAAAGCTTTGAATGAGGAAAGATTAATAGCAGACTTAAAGAAAGAGGCCACGCCTTCTATTGTAGGTTTACAATTGGAATCTGAGGTTGAGGACACAATAGATAGGATGCATTGCAATTAACAGAGAAAAAACAAGTAAAAAAGGCTGAAAAGGAACAAACTGAAAGTGTAAATAAAATGTCTGAGCAAATGGAATTGATTTTATCAAAATTACAACATATGGAGTTGGAAATTAGCAGAGTGAAAGGACAACCTGAAAATGTGAAAGTAAAGCAGCCTTCGGCTCCTTCACTTGCCGATGCAATTTTTAAAGCATTACTCCCTCACAAAACAGAGGGCTCAGACCATGAGTTTGATGATGAAATGCCTATTTTTTTCTTATCCTGTAATTCAACCACCCCCTATGAATGGTATATCTCAACCAGCCAGATATGAAGGTGCTGCTGTTGATGATATTGGTAAACTTAAGAAGGCAGTGATGGTGTATGGTCCTTGTAAGGTCAGCTCCAGGATGGCGAGAAAACTCCACCCTCCTTGCAGCAAAGTCTCCACACAGTACCTGCACTACCTAGGCAACTGGGACACCTGGAAGAGGTCACATCTGCATCCACTGAGGTCACATCTGAATTTGATGTGGCCACACCTCCTCTGACCATACCCTAGATAAGGCCTAACCCAGGCCCAGAGGCACTCTCCCGCTGCTCTTTTCTAGCTCTCTCACTGTTCTTTCCTAGCTCTCTGCTCTCTCTCTCTGTTCTCACTGTTCTTTTCTACCTCTCTGTTCTGTCTCTGCTCTCCCAGTGTTCTTTTCTAGCTCTCTCTACTCTCTCACTGCTCTTTCCAAGCTCTCTCTCTTCTCTTTCTTTCCTCTCTCTTTCCCAGGTCTCTCTTTCCTAGGCCTTTCCGAGCCATGTGGAGTGCCAACCTTGCCTGGTCCCAGCGGGTCTACTGAATAAATCTACCCCTTACCTAAATACCACGTGCGTGGTGCTATTCTTACTCAGCTACCTTTTTTTAAAAACCTAACATAAATGGTGGCATGACTTGGATAAAGGGCTTAAAGTCAGGATAGTTGGGATTTCTCTGGTTTTTTTTCCCCTCTTTTTACTTTTTCTGTTTGTTTTTCCCTGTTTGCTCTGAGGAATACCCGCAGTTCTGATGGCCTTTTGCGAACCCATCTGTCTGCTGAAGACACAGCGCATTGATACAATTGCTGACCTTCACATCCACGTCCACACCACTTCTCTACTGTGGTGAGT
This sequence comes from Dipodomys merriami, assembly GCF_024711535.1. Taxonomy (NCBI): domain Eukaryota; kingdom Metazoa; phylum Chordata; class Mammalia; order Rodentia; family Heteromyidae; genus Dipodomys; species Dipodomys merriami. The sequence continues at coordinate 72,948 of NW_027202879.1, forward strand.
GACGCTACTCTATGATTCTCTGTTGCTCTCTCTAGAGGGCTCTGGGGGAAGTTGGGACGCCACTTCTGCCTCGTCAGCTCTCCTTCACTCACCTGACTGACTCTCCTACTCATTAATGGGGTGCTGCAAATCATGCCTGAGCCGTGAAACCCCATTGAAATGTCTCCTGTGCTCCCTGGAAAGCTAGAGCGCCTCATTTTTATGCCATTCTCAGATGTAGACAGTTTTTGCTACTGCAATGGTAAATGGTCAGAATTCTGTTTATTTTCAGGCTCTCTTTGTTCTCTCTCGGCCATTCATGTCAACTTTCCCTATCTCTCCCTTTCTTTTTTCTACATTTTGGCTTGTGCCCTGAAGAGTGAGATGCAGGCTGGGTCCCAGGGACCTCTTCTAGGTTCTCTCTCAAAGGCTAGCCAATTGTAGTCTTGGTCTATTTGTTCAGGGTGTCTTTGCATTTTGTTTTTTTTTTTTTCAGAAATTCACCATCTTGGCCACATGGTGGCTTAAGGATTTGGCCCCATCTGGCCCTAAACCTTCCACCAAACTTACTATTCCATTCTGCTATTGTAAGGTGCCTTGCTAACAATTTGCTTTTTTCACAGGCCCTGGTAACTGAGGCCCAACCATGTGATGTGCTTTGCTAGCAAAGATGTCTAAACATTGTTGTCAAAATTTTAGGTTTTGAGTTTTGCCTTTTTTGTTTTGTGTTGTGTATTCTACTGACTACATGGTTTTAAAATACTGGTCATATCTGTGGTAAAATTCTCATCACATATAATGAGTTTTGTCTTTTCAGAATATTTGTTGGCAATTCTTGATAAGCCTTTTTGTTTTGTGTTGTGTATTTTACTGACTACATGGTTCTAAAATACTAGGCATATCTGTGCTGAAATTCTCATCACAGCTAATGAGTTCTGTCATTTCAGAATATTTGTTGGTCAATTCTTGATAAGAACCGGGTAAGCTCTACTTATTCTACTTGATCTCCTTGTTGCTTTAATTGGAAATAATAAAGGGGTTTTGTGGCAAAGACTGCAGTTCAAAGACAGCCCGGGCTGAAAAATCCCTAAGACTCCATCTCCCAACTAACCTGCAAAGAGCCAGGCTGCAAGCATGGCTCAAGACTCTTACCTCTAAGCAGCCAAACACTGGAAGTGCTATTTTAACTCAAAGTTGTAGAGTACTAGCCTTGAGAATAAGTGCTCACAGACCATGCCCAGCCCTTGAGTTCAAACCTCCTTGAATACCAACTGGGACAAGCCATCCCAGCAATGAGCACCTAGACACAGCCAGTCTGGGGAACAAGGGAACATGGAGAGGAGTAAGAGGAGATGACACATCAGCTACTTTGTGCCTGCCCTTTCAAAATTATCCTGAGCCAGGAGGTCAGTGGAAGTAAGAAGCCTGCCCATCCAATGTCTATACCTGTCTACTTATTAACTGAACAGGAATTTATATTCTTGCCTTTGTCACCTGACTTCTCTACCTAGTTGCCAGATATCAATAAAGCCTAGCCCAGGCCCAGAGGCGCTCTCTCGATGCTCTTTTCTAGCTCTCAGTGTCGTATGTTATTATAACATCAGAAGACGGGCAGACAGCTGTCCTTAAACCTTATATTATGGAAGTTCAAGTTAATATAATTGGTAGAGATGTACTGGAACAATGGGGAGCTCATATTGAATTTTAACATTTTTAGATGGAGCCCATAGAGATATTATGGAAATCTGAGGAACTTCTTTGGATTCAACAATGTCCTTTATCTAAAGAAAAATTAGAAGCAACTCATCAATTAGTGGAAGAACAGTTAACCAAAGGACATATTGAGCCGTCTATGTCACCATGAAATTTTACAATATTTGATATTAAAAAGAAGTCAGGGAAATGAAGATTGGGGACTGATTTACAAGGAGGTAAAGCATCCATGTACCCTATGGGGCTTTTCAACCTGGTATACCGTCGCCTGCCATGCTTCCTAAAAGTTGGCCAATAGTAGTAATAGATTTACAAGATTGCTTTTCTACCATTCCTGTACATTTAAAAGATAATAAAAGATTTTCCTTTTCTTTACCACAAATAAATCATCAAACCCCTCATCAGCACTTCCAATGGAAGGTGTTGCCTCAAGGAATGATGAATTCTCCAACTATGTATCAGATATGTTGATAAGGCCTTAAAACCTGTGACAAAAATGGCCTCACATTTATATTTTTCATTATATGGATGATATTTTATTTGCAGGATCAAATGTGACAGAATTAGACATGGTGTTACAGTGTTTACCCTCCATATTTATAGATTTATAGATTTTGGATTAATAATAGCACCTGAAAAAATACAAAAAGATATGGAGGTAAAATATTTAGGATTTATTTTTGTTTTTTTGTTTTTTTTATTTTGAAAATGCGGTACAGAGGGGTTGCAATTACATGGGCAAGAGAGTGAGTACATTTCTTATCAAGCATTGTAGCCTCTTAGTTTACCCTTCCCATCCCTTTCCATTTTCCTTCTCCCCCACCAAATCCACCCCCCTCAAGCTGTAAAGTTCGTTTTCGACATGACAACTTGTACTTCTCATTGTTGCAACAAGTCCACCTGTATCCTTATTTAAATGACTGGTTTTTCCCCTTCCCCTCCACAAATTATACCGACATCAAATAGTGTGAAAGCAGGGGTTATACAGTGGGTAAGGGACATACAAAGCAACAAAGAAATAATCTTATAAATGCGTTAGAAACAAATGCAGGAAAGAAAAAAAAAACATTTAAATACATAGCTTAGGATTCATTTTCTAACATCACCTTATCTGACCTTTTCTGCTTGACTCATACATATACTAGATATTGCAAATAAGCGAAATCATGGGACGTATGTTTCTTTGGGCTTGGCTTACTTCACTGAATATAATATTTTTCCAAGTCTTTCCATATCCTAACAAATGGGGCAATGTCATCCTCCATGCTCCTGGATTGGAAAGATTAACATCCTGATAATGACAATATTCCCCAAGGCTATCTACAAATTCAATGCGATACCTATCAAAATTCCAACGTCATTCTTCAAGGAAATAGAAGAGGAAATCCAAAAATTCATATGGTACAATAAATGACCCAGAATAGCAAAAATGCTCCTCAACGGAAAGAACACTGCTGGAGGAATATCAATACCAAATTTCAAACTCTACTATAAAGCCATAGTAATCAAAACAGCTTAGTACTGGCACAAGAATAGACCTCAGGACCAATGGAATAGAATTGAAAACCCATAAATGAACCTACAGACATACAACCATCTAATCTTTGATAAGAGAGCTCAAAAAATAAAATGGAAGAAAGACAGCCTCTTCAGTAAATGGTGCTGGAAAAATTGATTAACTACATGTAGAAAACTAAAGCTAGATCCTTGTATATCACCATACATTGAATCAACTCCAAATTGATAAAAGACCTCGGAGTCAAAGCAGACATTCTGAAAACATTACAGGATGGAATAGGAGAAACCCTAGGTCTCCTTGGTGCAGGCCGAAATTTTCTTAATAGAGACCTGGAAACACAAAAAATCAAAGAATGGTTGGACAAATGGGATTGCATGAAGTTGCAGAGCTTCTGCATGGCAAAGGACATAGTTAGCAAGATCAATAGAAAGCCCACGGATTGGGAGAAGATCTTCACTAGCCATACAATGGATAAGGGTCTAATATCTAAAATATACTTGGAACTCGAAAAATTAAACCCCTCAACAACAAATGCTCAAAGAAACAACTGCCCAATAAATAAGTGGGCTAATTACTTAAAGAGAAACTTGTCTGAAGAAGAAAGAAGGATGGCCAATAGGCACATGAAGAAATGCTCAACCTGCCTAGCCATAAAAGAAATGCAAATCCAAACAACTTTGAGATACCACCTCACCCCAGTTAGAATGGCTAAAATCAAGAACTCTAATAACAACAGATGCTGGAGGGGATGTGGACAGAAGGTAGCCTTACTTCATTGTTGGTGGGAGTATAAACTTGTTCAACCACTTTGGAAAGTAGTATGGAGTTTCTTCAAAAGACTCCACATCGAGCTCCCCTATGACTCAGCAATCCCACTTTTGGACATTTACCCAAATGTTTACAAATAAGACCACATTAAAGCTACCAGCACAACTATGTTTATTGCAGCATTATTTACCATACCTAAGATCTGGAACCAACCCAGATGCCCCTCAGTAGATGAATGGATCAAGAAAATGTGGTATATATACACAATGGAATTCTGTGTCTCCATCAGGATATGTTGTTTGTAGACAAACAGTGACACCTCAAAAAATATCTTTACGACGTGATCAATTACATACGTTAAATGATTTTCAAAAGTTAATAGGAGATATTATTTGCATGCGACCGGCCTTAGGAATTCCTACTTACCAATTACATAATTTGCTTTCATTGTTACAATTGGAGCCTGATTTACATAGCAAAAGAACTTTAACTAAGGAAGCTGAAAGAGAAGTACAATTTGTAGAACAGAGAATTAAAAAAATGTTTTTACATCGAGTAACGCTAAATCAACTCATAAATTTATGTATTTTAGATACATGGAAATACCCAACAAGAATTATACGACAAAATGAGATACCATTAGAATGGATTTATACGCAGCATAGATTTACAAAAAATATTATTCCTTATCAACAACAGTTGGCAATTATTATTCAACAGGCCAGGCAACGGGTATTTACCCTATCGTGGTATGATTTATTTGAAATTATCTTTCCTTTGCCAAAAGTCCAACTAAAATATTTGTTAAACCTGTCTGAAACGCTACAAATAGCATTAGTAAATTTTACTGGGCAATATTCCTATCATTTTCTCATAGGTAGATTGTGGGATTGCTTGCATAAACAACAACTTGTCATTAATAATATAATTACCAAGGTACCTATTTCCACTGCTCTTACCGTTTTTACAGATGGCTCCAAAACAAAAAGTGCTATTGGACAACAAATATATATTGGGTACAAACAACTACTTAAGCATCAGTTCAACAAAATGAACTTTTTGCTATTATTGAGATGTTATAAGATTTTGTGGGAGATATTAATATTGTTACTGATTCTGCCTATGCTGTAGGAGTTGTGACTAATATAACTGGAATTACACATTCATCTAAACCCCAGCTAAACCAACTATTTAAACAACTACAAGCTTTACTGCAACAACGTAATGCCAAAGTGTAACTCACATTTGAGCTCACTCTTTTTTACCTGCTACCTTGTATATGGCAATAATCAGGTTGATAAATTAGTTAGTTTTGCTTCTGCTAAACAGGATCATGCTCATTTACATACAAATGCTAGCCATTTACATATACATTATAAAATACCTTATTCTCAAGCTAAACAAATTATAAAAAGGTGTCCTATCTGCAGACCCATGCATTTGAGAGTTGTACCTGCTGGAGTAAATCCTCGAGGATTACAACCTAACGAGCTCTGACAAATGGATATAATCCATGAATAAGCCTTTGGCCGTTTTTCCTTTGTACATGTTACAATAGATACGTATTCCAAATTTGTTTGGGCTTCTGCCCTTATGGGAGAAATTGTTAACCATGTAATAGAACACTTATTGGAAGCTTTTGCCATTATGGGAGTGCCTGCCAAAATAAAGACTGATAATGGACCAGCCTATAAAAGTATCAGATTTAAAAGATTTTGTGAACTTTATGATGTAGTACATATTACAGGAATAGAATACAACCCCCAAGGACAAGCCATTATTGAACGAGTTCATGGCATACTAAAACAACAAATTAAAAAACTAAAAAGGAGGAAAAGGTTGGATGAGGGTATGGATATTTTGTGGTTTTCCATGCAAAATCCTAAAATAATTTTACATCAAGCTCTCTATGTTCTTAATTTTTTAAATTTACCACAAGTAGATATTTTAACTAGAGCTGAGTGCTATTTTGAACAAATATCAGAAAAACATTATTTAAATGCTTCTGTATGGATTAAGATTGCATTGGATGCAGAAAGGCAACTAGGAACATTATTACATAAGGGGTGAGGATAGGGTTTTGTGTCTACACAGGATGGCAAACAATACTAGCTTCCTGCCTGATGGATACAGATGCGGCCCAGTGAGGACAGCCCTGTATCCTTCAAGGAATCGGCCACCAGTTGAGGAAAAAGAACCCTTAGATATGTATTTTAATGTTTTTTTTTCTTTCATGCATGTGTTTCTAACGCATTTATAATATTATTTCTTTGTTGCTTTGTATGTCCCTCCCCCACAGTATAACCACTGCTTTCACTATATTTGATGTCAGTATAACTTTTGGAGGAGATGGGGAAAAATAAGTCGTTTAAGGATACTGGTGGACCTGTTGCAACAATGAGAAGTACAAGTTGTCATGTCCAAATCGAGCTTTACTGTGGAGAGCTGCGGGAGCCGACCAAAGATGGCAGGGCCACATGGCACGGCCATGACAAAAGATGGCGCTGGCTTCCGCCTTCCGCCTTCCCGACAGCGAGTGCTCTCTGTGAAAAACAACTCCTTATATGGCTATGGCTTGGCTACTGGCTTGCTTCCATGTTTGTGACCCTATTGGAATTTGCCACGTGTCACTTCGGGGTTGGCCATCCAGGAGGCTTATAACTGGAGTGTGGGTGCGGGGCGAGGAAGAAGCAATAAAAGCTAACAAACAAGGTTCCTGAATAAACTGCTTTGACAAGAATCCCGGGTCGTGTCTTCCTTGCTGGTCAAGGTAGATGCGACAGCTGGTGGCCCATACGGGGAACTAACTCCACAAGGGATTCAAAACTCCTGGCAGTCAGGGTGGTGCACCCGTAAGTTCCCAGGAAAAGGAAATCCGCTACAAGAGCAGGGTAAGTTCCCAGGTAAGTGGGAATCCACGATTAAAGCGGGCATAATACGGGGCTCTTCTCTGTAGATAAAGAGAGAGTGGAAACCCGGGAAGAAATACAGGCCTAAAGTAAAAGTAACAAAAAATATTTTTTTTAATAACTAAGATGGGCGCCGCGACTTCACATCCAATTTTTCTGGCCTTGGAAGAGCTGCTACACTTAAAAGGGCTAAAGTTAAAAAAGGATACTTTACAGAAGTTCCTTGAGGCTTGCAATATTGTAGCTCCTTGGTTCATAGTGTCCGGGAGCCTTACAGCAGCTTCGTGGGAAAAGTTAGGGAGGGATTTGGACTTTGCCTATAAACAGGGCACATTAAGGGCAGGAGTCCGCCCCATTTGGGCATTGATTAAGGGCTGTCTGGAGGATCAGAGCTGCTGTGAGATTGTAGAAAATGGACAGTCAGCACTGGTGCAGTTACAGGAGGAGAGGTCAGAGAACGCGATCAGTGAAGTGGGAGACAGTAAACAGGGCAAAAGGAGGCAACTATACCCAGAACTGTCTGAGCTAAAAAAGGAAAGAGAAAGTTCCAGTGAGTTAGAGGAGGAAGAAGTGAGAGCACTTATTCAACAGATGAAAAGGAGCAGTATAAAAAAGGGAGAACATAAGCTAAGCCAATCTGTGCTTAATGAGGACATAAAAAGAACTTCTGGTCAAGCCCCTTTAGATGACGTAGAAAGACCTTCCAGTCAAGCCCTTTTAGGTCCTCCTCCATATCTACATGGAGCCAATGGGCATACATTTTGCCCGGATACTTGGAGGACTGCTCGAGCAAAACTCGCCTTTCCAGTTTTTCAAGACAATAATCAACTGAGATTTCATGAGCCTCTAGAATTTAAAGTAATTAAGTCCTTGGCTGAGTCTGTTGGGACGTATGGGATTTCAGCCTCTTTTACCGTGGCTTAAGTGGAAGCTATAAAAAGATTTTGCATGACTCCCTCTGATTGGGCGAGTCTAGCACGAGCATGTCTGAGTCCAGGCCAATACTTGGATTGGAGGGCATTTATGCTAAAATTTTGTAATGAACAGGCAGCCATTAATCAAGCAAACGGATGTCAGGCTTGGGACAGAGATATGCTCTTAGGACAAGGCCGCTTTGCTAATGCTCAGACAAGATATCCCCCTGAAGTGTATCAACAGATAAATGATGTTTGCATTAGGGCGTGAAAATCACTACCAAATAAGGGGAAAGTTAGTGGTAATCTCACCAAGATCCTGCAGGGGGCTACCGAGCCTTTTTTAGATTTTGTGGCCAGAATGGTGGAAGCAGCAGACAGAATTTTTGGGGATCCTGACATGGCTATGCCTCTTATAAAACAATTAGTCTATGAGCAATAAACCAAAGAATGCAGAGTTGCCAGGTTTCCCCTTTTGTGTTTTTGATAATTAACAACATCTCTATATGTTCAGATGATGTGTGTGCTTGTACTAATGAAACCTGCTATTATGCTACCTGCTGGAGTTCTCAATATTCGTTAGCTATAGTTGCACGCATTCCGCGTTGGGTGCCTGTGCCAGTAGATGCTTCTCAATCTGTAACCTTGTTTAGACATAAAAAAAAATTGGCAATAATAATAATAATAATAATAATAATAATAATAATAATAATAATAAAAACACCCTTCTTTGGTTGGGAAGTGGTCTCGATAAGAAAAAAAAAAGAGAGAGAGATTTTGGCTTCACTGCGGCCATTGTAACTGCTATAGCTGTGGCTGCTGTGGGTGCAACAGCTGCCGCTGTCGCCATGTCACATACTGTGCAGACGGCTCAGACTCTAAATAACTTGTCGGCTACTACAGCCAGAGCTTTGGATTTACAACAAGTGGACATTGCACAATTAAAAGGAGGACTGATGCTGTTAAATAAAAGGTTTGACCTTGTACAGGAACAGGTTGATATCATGTGGCAGTTGGCACAGCTGGGATGTGTTCAAAAATATGAAGGGCTTTGTATTACTACTATTCAGTATTATAACTATACCCAAGCAGCAAATTTGTCTAAACAACTGTCAAGTTATCTTTTAGGCAACTGGACAGGGGAATTCGACCAATTGATGTTACAGCTACGATTGGCCATTGTCGCGGTAAACTCCACCCGGATGGATGATGCCCTGTTACAAGATGTTTCCTCCTGGATTTTGACAGCTGTGGATCATTTGAAGGAGTGGGCGGGAATAGGCTCCCTTATTGGTATCCTGGCATTGGAGATCTTGCTGTGCCTGTGGTGCATATACCGGATTAGGAGCTCACAGCGCAGGAGTATGGCTATGGTGGTCCAGGCCTTCACTGCCATTGAGGCCAGACAGTCCCCTCACGTGTGGCTTGCCACATTAAGAGAATAGAACAGGGTGTAAGGCAAATGCACTGCACATGGGCAAACGCACTGCACATGGGAATCACTTACTGGCGTGAGCCCAAGAAGAGCATGTTGGGTTACAAGTGGGTTGATGCCCAAGATCCCACCTCTGCAAAAAAGGCATCGGACGGGCCTGGTCATCACTGGGGAAAGCACGCACCTCAGGCGAAGACCAGTGCAAGGTCCTCTCATTAATGTTTCAGACAGAGGCCCAACCTCTACTCTTACCTGTATCTCAATAAAACAAAAAAGGGGGAGCTGTGGAGAGCTGCTTGAGCTGACCAAAGATGGAGGGGCCACATGGCACGGCCATGACCAAACATGGCGCTGGCTTCTGCCTTCCCCCTTCCCGACAGCGAGTGCTCTCTGTGAAAAACAACTCCTTATATGGCTATGGCTTGGCTACTGGCTTGCTTCCGTGTTTGTGACCCTATTGGTATTTGCCACGTGGCACTTCAGGGTTGGCCATCCAGGAGGCTTATAACCGGAGTGCGTGTGGGGGGGGGGGGAAGAAGCAAATAAAGCTAACAAACAAGGTTCCTGAATAAACTGCTTTGACAAGAATCCCGGGTCGTGTCTTCCTTGCTGGTCGAGGGGGGGCGGGGGGAGCGGGGAGAAGGATTGGGACTGGGTGAGGGGGAGGCTGGGAAGGGATGTGAAGGGTAAACAAAGGAGGAGGCTGCAATGCTTGGTAAGAAATATACACATTATCCTGTCCATGTAGTTGTAACCCCTCTGCACATTATGTTCACAAATAAAATAAAAATAAAAAAAAGAAACCCCCACTGCCCATCTGGGGGCAGGTTAAAAAGTTGACTGGAGAAAGACAAAAGATGTTACAATTCAATGATAAACCTGTCACTGCTGAGAACTTGTTCCTGGCCATGTGTGCCCTGCTTACTGTAAACTTTGTCCATGCTAATGCTAATGTAAGTTATTGGGCCTTTGTTCCTAACCCTCCTTCATTGGAACCTGTTGTTTGGGGATATAACCTTCTATATTCTTCCTGCGGTTTTATCTCCTCCTTGGAATAATTTCACACTTTGCAATAAGGATGATGGTAGCTTTTTAAATTTTACTTACTATACTCATTCCTTGCCTGTTTGTCTGGGGCCTCCTCCATGTTTAGTAATGAATTGGCAACGTTGGGTTTTACCTGGGAAACGCACTTCCAATTTTAAAACACAGTTTCAGCGATTAACTTCTTGGCCATTAATAGTAGCTGGGAAAGTGTCACTGATGGCAAGTTATCCTTACCTATGTGCCCTGATTTTACTTATATTGATTTAAAATATCAGCCTTTTGTGTGGCAAGAGTATAGAGGAACATTTGGAAAAATGTTCAATAATTTTATTAATTGAGGACCTTTGGACAGTTTATTAACACATGTTCAGAATGGAATATTACCAGATGTGATTTATCAAATGTTACTAGGATGCCGGAAGCCATTAATGGATCGCTTACTGAAGTTCGATTGATGGCCTGGGGAGATGGAGGCATTGCAGATGCTCTATGGGCTTTCATGGCTGCACCCACTGCTGTTCAGACTCATCTTTGGAAGGTCGCAGCGGCGCTGAAACCATGAGGCTATCAAATGGATCGTTTTCAGGGACGGTGAACTCTGCATCCACTTATAATTTTACTTTGTACAAATCTTATGATTCAACTGCTTGTGTAGCTCTGCCTTATGCACTTTTAGTGGGAAATTTTACATTTTCTCCTAATATTTCTTGTTTTCATTGTCGCCTGTGTTCTTGCATTAATTCCTCTTAATTTTAATGACAGTATAGTACTATGATATTACAACAAAGAACTCATATTTGGCTACCTGTCAAATTAGGAAGACAATGGTCCCAAAATCCTTTGGATAGTGTTGTTATTGAATTTTTTACCAAAATACTAAAATGTACAAAGTGCATGATTGGAGCCATGGTAGCTGTCATCTTAAGCTTAATTGCTATTACCACTGTTGCTGCGGTGTCTGGAATTGCCCTATACACTTCCTTACAAATTAGCACTTTGTGGAAGAATGTCTCCGGGATTCACATGAATTGTGGGTCTCACAGGTAGAAATTGATGCTCTATCACAAACACAGATTAATATTCTTAAACAGATAGTGGGATGGTTAGGACACAAGTTATTGGTTGTGGAAAAACAGTTACTGTTAAAATGTAATTGGAATTTTACTACCTTTTTCATTACTAATGTAAAATATAATAAATCTATACATGATTAGAATGTAATACAGCAGTATTTATCTGGAAATTCTACTGCTGCTCAATTGATTGCACAATTACAATTTAATGTACATGAGAATTTTGGTAAACAATTTACAAATGATAATGATTCTAATATTGCTGATGCACTTATTAAACAATTAGAAGGGTTGGATACAAAAAACTACTACAAAGCATTTCACATATTGCTAGTGGTAGGGAAATTATGATTGTTAGTATTTTGATTGCATTGGACTGTTATGTTTGATTTTTATGAAACCAATGCAAACATCTATGATAACTCTGTGGAAAGCTTTACTTTAAAACAAAAGAAAAAAGAAGGAAATTGTGAGGACGCAGGGTCTATGTTGAAGGGGCAGAATGATGCAGGCTCCGGCCTCAGGATTATCTGAAGACCGTGTTTGAGTATTAGGAAAGCTCTTGGCATGCCGGGCTAGAGAGGGAAAATGTTCTCTCCCTATCTCAAAACACATGTCACAGACTCCTGGGAGCTGAGGAAGTAGCGCTTCTTCTTGCTTAAACATAGATTAACAGCTAGTCAAGCATTTTCCTGATTGGTTTGAGCTTGTAATAAAATAGTTGAGATAATAATATACCAAGACATTGCCGCATAGGTCAAGTAAAAATCTATCTGTTGAAATTTTTGTGTCAATGTCTTCTGACCAAATATTGGCAAAGATCATGCTTCCTTGTTGTTAAATACTACTAACAATAAAGCACAGCATGCAGTGGCAATTGCTGTTTGCACTCTGCATCCCCAGTGTCCTGGTGATTTCGTTACCCTTACCCAGGGACCCCAACGCACTAGACATTGGCAAAGGCCCACCCAGGCAGGAAGGTTCTCTAGATTCTTATCTCCAATAAACTTTTTAGGAAAAGCCAGACACAAGTGAGCTGAGGTTGAAGTGGTAGGGCATGGGCCTTGAGCATAAACAGGCTCAGACAGTGTCCAGTCCCTGAGTTCAAGCCCTAGGACAAACCAACAAAACAAATCACAAACCGAGCATTTTTCTCACTGTATACAGAGGCACGTAATTAAGGGAATTGCTTCCTGTCTTACATAGAGGTAGAAGAAAGAAGATGTCACACAATTATTCTCTTCATTCCATGTTATACCAAAGCCTCAAAAAATCGCCCTTTTTCTAAATTTATAAATTAATATCATCCACTTTTTGCCAACTCTGTCTACATTATTCACATTATCATTTTATACATGAAGTGTTGGTATTATCTACTGAGTTCTAATTATAAATCTCATGAAAGAATATTCTAGGCAAATGGCATGCAAGACACATTTGTAAATTTGTCAATTAAACCCTCTACTTAAAAAGAATTTTGTAGTATCCTATAGAATATGAAATTACAAACAAAACCAAAACATTTATTTTAAATATAAACTCTAATTTAGCAAGATCTACATAGTGCTACATTAGATTAACTTTGCTATTTTTCCAAGCTTAAGCTTTTGTAATCCTTTGTCCTTTCCTTGGAATCTATCAGAATGATGATTCCTTACATTTTCAAATTTTGGATGGGAATCATGAGCCATTTTGCATCTAAGAATGTTCTTTAATGAAGAGAACATTTCAAACACAACTGAGGATTATATATGAGTTGCATTTCAATAGGAAACATGACTTCTCAAAACATAATGACAAAATTAGCCCAAACTTACAACTTTGTATTCCTTTCTTGTTCGGTTTGTTTTATTAAGACAAAATTATACTACCTGCTCCAGGGAAGGTATCACTGTGTAATTCCACTATCTAATCTCCTGTCTTAGTCTGAATGCTAGAATTCTAGCCTTGTATCACATTGCCCCTCCATAGTTTCTTGGTTTATTTAATCTAGATACAGACTAGCAATTCTGAATTTCTCCAGTAATATTATCCACCATACTGCTCAGAGTGTTCATGTACTCTTTTCAAAGATGTTCTAACATTTGACACAGGATATGAACATTTTCAGATGCACCTGCAGGAGTCTCTGATTCATTCCTCCATGGACCTGATCCCATTAATAATGATTACTTGATTCTCTTACTATCTCTGGTCCCTATCTATGTAATATTCTTAAACTTTTTGAAGAAGGTTCACTTGAGGACTTTCTAACATTAAAAATTATCACTTGATTCTAGTCTTACTCTGGACATATTTTCTATTGTTTTCTAACTTTTCCACATATTCTGAGAGTTACTTCATATGTGTATTTGTGTGTGCACATATACACACATACGTGTGTGTATATATGTGTATGATTGTATGTATGTATGCAAAAGCGTCAAGATCTTATTCAGCAATCTTGTTCATGACTGGTATTCCAATACTTGAGCCATGCTTCCAATCCAGCTTTTGGTTGGTTAATTATAGTTTCTCAAAGACTGTTCTGCCCAGGCTGGATGCAAACTGAACTTCCCAGACACCTTTACATTCTTAGGTTTTATTTCTCCAGTAGTATCAACTTTTAAATTACAAACATTTTCGTGAGTGTAAAGGCTAAGCTGTAGCCTAGATTTTTAACTTAAGAATTCATATAAAGATACATGAACATGCACATTATATATGCTGTGTGTACACTGTTAGAAGTGTGATCCTAAGCTGGATGGTGGTGAGATCTTCGGATAGGGTTCAAAGCCAGGCCGGGCAGGAATGTTCCGGAGACTCTTTTTCCAATTAACTACAAGAAAACTGATAGTGGCACTGTTGCTCAAGTATAGAGCATTATCCTTGAGTTGAATAGCAGAGGGACAGCTCCCAGGCCCAGTGTTCAATTGCCAAGACCACCACCAACAAAAAATACATAAGTAAAGGAAAGAAAATAAATGTGATCTTATCCACCAGTTCATGGCTAGTATAATCCCTGCTCTCTCAGGATGGACTTTTTTTTTCCAATTAAGTCCATGCTCATATCTGATTTGCATTGGAAACAGAATTATGCTTCCATTCTACTGTCTACAAAGTTGCATGATTAGCAAGCATGATTTAGAAAGTGAGTGGCCTCATACTTCCTGTTCCACATACAAGTAATGCTTTCTCTATATCACTCTGAAATCTACATACTGGACTTGGCTTTATTGTTTCAACATGGTCTTATTTTTAGAATCTTCTATAGTGTATTGAACCCTTATACTTAAACACAAAACTTCTCTTTCTCCTATTATTGCTATTGTTTCCTTACTGTTAACTCATGAACAGTTGGGAAATAATGCGCAGCACATACACTCACAAATAAAAAGATCTGAGAACCTTCTTCCCATTTAAAATTCACCTTAATTTATAGAGAACTTACAAAGTTTGAACTCAATATACTCATGGAAAATGTATTGAAAAGCAATATAAATTTCATATTTTCTCTTTACTAAGTTGTCTCTGAAACACGTGTAACCTCAGATAAAGGTGTCCTTGTGTTATTTTGGTGAAGCAAGAAAACATTCATTATACCTCCGGCAGCACCATAGATTGTTCCTGGAAGTAACTGCTACTGGATGTGGAAACTGATCCCAGGAGAGGAATGGAACATAGAGGATTGCCAAAGTTCAAGTTAACTTGTGCTTTCCTTTTTACTGTACAAGAAAATCCCAAGGCTTGAAGGAAACTCTGTCTCCGAATTTTTCGTGTGTGTTTTTACTCATATATAACTTTTCTGTAAACTTCTAATTGAGAATATTACAAAAAGAAATAATGTGCCATTTTAAGGCCAGCATAGAACAAAAAGAAATAACATTGTTTTAAACATGTTCTACTGAGGGGACTGGGAAGTTGCCTCAGTGGTAAAGCGCTGGCATTGCATGCATGAGGCCCAGGTTTGATTCGTCAGCACTATATAAGCAAAAATTAAGCCAGAAGTGGTGCTGTGGCTCAAGTGGTAGAGCGCTAACCTTGAATTGAAGAGCTGAGGGACAGCGCTCAGCCCAGAGTTCAGGCCCACCACTGGACCCTCCCAAAACCGTTCTACTGCTAAGAAACAAAGACATGGAGGTTTTAAAGTCTCTTATCGCTGGTATTTTTACCCCTGAGATGATTCTCTTGTTTCAGGACTCAGTTATCAATTCCTTTAGTTTGGTCCGGAATTCTCCAGAGCAATAAGGATTCCAAAAAAGCATCCAGTGAGTATGATCAGCAAAAGGAGGCTCTTCTCAGACCAGTACTCCTTTTAGGAAATTTTGGGGTTTTTTTGTTTGCTTGTTTTTTTTTTTACTTTGTGTTGGCTATGCTGCTTGAACTCATAGGCTGGGTACTGTCCCTGAACGGTTTTCTTTCCTGCTAACCTGCCCCCAAAGCTTGTACTCTACTGCTTGAACCAAAACTCCACTTGTGGCTTTTTTGCTGTGTAAATACAGATAAGATTTTGACAGACTATCCTGCCAGGGTTGGATTCGAACTAAGATAGTAAGAAAGCCAAGCAACATCAACTGTATAGACATCTCTCTTCAAAGATGAAATATTAGATGTTTATTGTAAAGCTAATATTTGACATTTTTTCCTTTTTTTATTGTGAGAATACCTTATAGAGGAGTTACAATTACACGGGCAAGATAACGTGTACATTTCTTATCACGCATTGTTGCCTCTTCATTGTTTTCCCTTCCCATCCCTTCCCATACTCCCCCTCTCTCCCCATATCATCCTCCCCCCCCCAACAAAGTTGTAAAGTTCGTTTTTTGACATAAAGACTTATACATCTCATTGTTGAAATGGGTCCACCTGTATTCCTAAACGATTTGTTTTAAGAGAATATGTCCAGCACAGATTCTATAAAATAACTCACCAAATGTAGGTGCACTGAATAATTTTGGAATTAATTTTTTTGCTTGGGAAGATTATTGATCTTGTCATTCCTTCTGGGGAAACTTAAAGTCATATTTCACCTTTTTTGTTGGTTGTGGGGTTTGAATTCTGATCCTGGGCACTGTCCCTCTGCTCTTCACTTCAAGTTGTGCACATTAACACTTTAGCTACAGCACCACTTCCGGGTTTCTGGTGGTTAATTGAAGATTAGGGTCTCCTGGACTTTCCTGACAAGGCTGGCTTTGAACCACAATTCTGGTCTCAACCTCCTGAGTAGATAGGATTACAGGTGTAAACCACCAGCACCCATTTCATATTTGCATTTAGGTACACTGAATGACACTGTGTAGACAAAGAATGGAAATTTTAACCAAATGATGCCATTGCAGCTTTTCAGAAAAATTGAGGTAGCAGTAAATATGTCCTCCTTTTCCATTTTGTTACATTAATGACTCATGAGCTATGGGACCCTTACAATAGCATGCTGTGACATCTGTATAGGTGTATTTAGTATCAGGAACTGTTCATAGAGAAATATAGAAAGACTGAGATTTTTAGAAAAAAAAAGGAGATAAGGTATGAAAGAACAGCATAGAAGGAGATACATTTTGGGAGTTCCAGGAAGATGACAGAGGAGAAGCTGGAGGCAAAACAAGCTCTCACATAGAAAGCAGTTTTAGAGTTCCAGTGAACAGTCCTAAGCCAGAGAATCACACCAAGTGTGCCATCACAGGACAGAGAGTTAGGCCAGAGAGGGAAAATCCAGGCAAGGAGACAGATCTGAGCTCTTGCCAGCAGCAGCTGCTGTGATGGCAACGTCGGCAGCGACAGCGGCGGTACCCCCATACCTGAAACAGAGAGAGTCTGGGGACGAAAGAGCCAGAAGCAGCAAGTGAGCGGATTCTACTCAACACCAGCAAGAACCGACAAGGAGCAGACATCTTCATCCTGCAGTTCGCAGACCAGAGACGACCCAGGAAGCAAGACGGCATGAGTAGAACCCTGACATCCTCACTCCTTCTCAGGGATCAGAGGATTGAAGGCCACTCCTCCCCCCCACCCCAGTACTGGAGATCTCCATCTTGGATACCCACAAATTTGGCAGAGCTGCTAGCTCCAACTCAGGCCTTGGAATAAAACTAGCATCATTTAGCAGGTCACAAGAACTTAAAGGGCGTGACCTGCCAGAATCAGCTCTACCAAGGGAAAAGTCACCCAGTTCGGGCGCCAGACCTAGGAGTGACTTTCTTCATTGAGTAATCAGAGCCAGAGGCTGCCCCTCCCATTAGCAGCTTCAATATCAGTAAACAGAAGCCCTGAGAGTGGTTCCAGGCTGGACTGTGTGAGTTTCTCACAAACTAGTCCCTGGGAAAAGCTACTCTTTGCTGAAAGGCCTCAAGTCTACAAAGAACCTAGCCTCATCACAGCATCTCCAAATTGGAGGAAAAAGCCATCTCCCTCTTTTGTGATACTCAAAGCATACCCCACTCCCATTGAACTAACTTGGGAGGAGGATCGAAAAATCCTGGGTAAAGCAGAGTATTTTTCTGCCTGTCCAAACAAACTGACTTAAGAAACCAACCAAGCAGACCAGAGACTCCAACCAGAAGCTGATTACAGACACAAGGGAGATACAGGATTTTTCCCAATGCTCCTAAAAAAATCAAAGAACTTTTTTTTTAATCTTCTTCTTTTTTATATACCTTTTACGAAAAAAATTATTTTTCTTTCCTAAAACTTTTTTAATCTTTAATTTTTACCTTTTTTGAAAAAAACTATTTTCTAGTAACTTTTTCCCCCTTTTAATCTTTATTTTAGGTATACATGCGTGTGTGCATTTCTCTTTCTTTCTTTTTTCTTTTTATTTTTTTTATTTTTTTTAATTTTAATTTTAATTTTTTGTGACATACTGTACAGAGGGGTTACAACTACATGGGCAAGATAATGAGTACATTTCCTATCAAGCATTGCAGCCTCCTCCTTTTTTACCCCTCACATCCCTTCCCAGCCTCACCCACCCCCCGACCCTATCCCCCCCACCCCCCGCACTAAAGTAAAGTTTGTTTTTAACATGACAACTTGTACTTCTCATAGTTGCATCGGGTCCACCTGTATGCTTAAACGACTTGTTTTTCCACATGTACTCCACAAATTATACCGACATCAAATATAGTGAAAGCAGGGGTTATACTGTGGGGGAGGGACAGAAAGAATGACATTTCCCCATTTGTTAGGAAATGGAAAGGCTCGGAAAAAATTATATTAAGTGAAGTAAGCCAAGCACAAAGAAACATAGGTCCCATGGTTTCCCTTATTTGCAATATCTAGTATATGTATGAGTCAAGCAGGAAAGGTCAGATAATGTGATGTTAGGAAAATGAACCCTTAGATATGCATTTAAATGTTTTTTTTTTTATTTCATGCATTTGTTTCTAACTCATTTATAAGTTTATTGCTTTGTAGCTTTCTTTTTTTCTTCTTTTAACAAAATTTTCTTTTTGCTTTTTGCTTAGCTCGACTGAACTTCTGATTTTTTTCTTCTTTCTTCCTTATCCTTCCTACCTTTTCCTCAATTTTGTTCTTTATGGGACTTAATTGTTGTTCTGCACATCCTCAGATATACCCGTAGTTGATTATTAGACCCTATCGCCCATTGTGTACACACTTAATCCACAAATTAATTACTCAATTCAAAACTTTTGAGACTTAAATTCCTTAATAGCTATACTACCTCTTTATACCAATATAACATTTTAATTATTTTTATTTTTAAGTTTTTCACATCTCCTTTATATCCCTCCCCTTCTCTCAATATATTCACGTTCTTTGAATAGTTTGCTCTCGATCTGTATATTATTAATTTATATTTTTCTATTTTTTCTGGTCTCTTTTTCTCCCTTTCTTTTTCTTCTTGTTTTCTCTCTCTCTACTTCCATTCTATCCAACCTAATTCCTGCTTTGAGACTAGGACTTAGTTAAGTTAACTCTCCCTGTATCTTCCCATATCATTCTATTCCTCTTTTTTTCCCACATCTTTTTACCCACATCTCTCCCTAACCCTAATAATTTCTGGTTCACCAAATTCTTCTTTGCGGTTTGTAGCCCATTAATATAGAGTCATTTGATGTTGAATAGAGGTAACTGTTCAACTAGATTGTATCTGCAGACTGTTGACTATGCAAATTCAGCCTTTGGTTGATGCTTGCATTAAGTTAGTGTTCTAGCACAAAACTGGTATTACTTTCATCCCAAATGGGCAGAGTAAGCTAGAAAACCACAAGAAAATGGCAATTCCGGGTATCTTCACTCCCACTCATGATAATCAGGGGACAGAACAGATAATGAATAATCCATAGGAGAGTTCCCAAATAGCTCTACAAACACTGCTGGCAAAACTGATAAACAAAAAGATTGAAAACATACAAAGAACTCTGTATGAGCGTAATAGGTAGAGAGAGGAGGCAAACAATAGGTCAATGCAGGAAAAGATTAAATACCTACAAAGGACTCTGTATGAGCGTGATAGGGAGAGAGAGGAGGCAATCCAAAGGTTTCTAGAGGAATATCATGAGCGTGAGGAAGCTACTCAAAAACTGATACAGGATTTGCTTGAGCAGCTTGAGAATACTCAAAGAGAAAGGCAGGAATGGCGTTATCAGGCTGATTACACTCAAAGAGAACTACAGGAATCCCATGAATGGGAGGAAGCTAATCAAAGAGTAATACAGGAATTGAGAGAGCAGGAAGAGAATACACAAAGATCACTAAAGGCATTCATGGGCTCCACTAACAAAGAGCTGAGGGAAGTCAGGGAGACCACAAATGGAATGCTGAATGGAAACCAACAGAAGGAATGGGATTCCAAGGAAACCATAACCAATCAACTAAGTGATTAGAGAATGAACACTGAACACCAAATTAAGGAAGTAAAGAAGTTAATACAAGATCTAAAACAAAGCTTCAACAAAGAATTTGAAGCCATTAAAGCTGACCACTTAGAAGGAAAAGAAATAAAAAACTAAGTAGAAAGTCTTGACAGCAGTTTAGACCATGCAGAAGATCGAATCTCGGGAATTGAAGATAGCCTAGATATTATAGAGAAAGAACATACAACCATCCAAGACAAGTCCAAGAAATATGATAGAACAACCCAACACTTGGAAGACACCATCAGAAGGCCTAATCTAAGGATAATGGGTGTAGAGGAGCACCTAGAAAAAGAAGTTAATGGTCTAGGAAATTTGTTTAACAGAATCCTAGCAGAGAATTTCTTAAACATGCAAAAAGATAGGCCTATTCAGATACAAAAAGCTTTTAGAAGTCCAAATAGACCAGATCAGAATAGGACATCCCACTGTCACATTATAATCCACACAGGATCAACACAGACAAAGGAAAAGATCCATAAAGCTGTTAAGGTGAAAAGATTAATCATTTATAATGGGAAACCAATTAGAATGACCTCAGATTTCTCAGCAGAGACAATCAAATCAAGAAGAGCCTGGAATGATGTATGCCATGCCCTAAAAACAAACAATCAACCAAGAATACTGAACCCAGCTAAACTCTCCTTCATAACTGAAGGCCAAATAAAAACCTTCCATAGCAAAGAAAAATTGAAACAATACATCTCCACCAAACCAGCCCTACAAAAATTCTTAAAGATGTCCCACACATAGAAAACCAACGAGACCAAAATAAAGGCCAAGAAACTGCAACCAAACTGAGAATCCAAGAACCATAGGAACAATCCAGGTTTTGCAACCCCCAAGAAGGTGGATGACATGGCAGGAACTCCCAAATACCTCTCAGTCATATCTCTTAACATTAACAGACTTAACTCACCAATTAAGCGACATAGATTGTCTAGTTGGACTAAAAAACAAGATCCTCCTATCTGCTGCCTTCAGGAGTTATATCTTGCCCATAAAAACAAACACATTTTCAATGTTAAAGACTGGAGCAAAATCTACCAAGCAAATAGCCCTCATAAACAGGCAGGAGTTGCAATCCTAATATCAGATAAAATAGACTTCATATTAAAATTTGTGAGAAGAGATAAAGAAGGTTGCTACATACTAATTAAGGGATCTCTCCTTCAGGAGGATATTACAATTCTAAGTATCTAACTGCCAAACAATGGAGCACCCAAATTTATTCAAGAAACACTACTTTCCCTCAAATCCCACATAGATCCAAAGACATTAATTGTTGGGTATTTAACACCCCAATCTCCCAACTAGATAGATCAACTCGACAAAAACTCAACAGAGAAACTGCAGATATAAACAGCTGCAGAGATCAACTAGATTAAATAGACATCTACCAAACATTTCACCCAGCAGCATCAGAATACAAGTTTTTCTCAGCAGCACATGGAATATTTTCTAAAATAGAACACATTTTAGGCCACAAAGAAAGCTTGTCCAAATTCAGAAACATTGAAGTTATACCTTGCATTCTCTCTGACCACAAAGGAATAAAATTAGAATCAAGACCAAAACCCACCAAAGAAAGTCCAGTAATACATGGAGGCTGAACAACACACTGCTGAATCAGGAATGATTCATGAAGTGATTAGAAAGGAAACTCAAATGCTCATGCTATTTAATAATAATGAGCACACAATTTACCAGCTCCTCTGGGACACAGCAAAGACAGTATGCAGAGGCAAGTTTATAGCTCTGAGCTCCTACATCTACAAATTGGAGAGATCTGAAACTAAAAATTTAATGAGTCATCTGAACCTCCTTGAAAAAGAGCAGCATTATAAACCCCAATCCAGTAGATGGAAAGAAATAATTAAAATTAAATCAGAATTAAATGAATTTGAATCCAAAAAACTATAGAAAGAATCAACATAACAAAGAGGTGATTCTTCAAAAAAATTAACAAAATTGACAGACCCTTAGCAAATCTTATCAGAAAAGGAAGAGAACATACACAAATAAATAAACTCAGTGATGAGAATGGAAATATCGCCATGGAAACAACCAAGATTCAGAACATTATAAGGGAATACTTCTCAAAACTTTATGCTAATATGTTTGAGAAATTGAGAGAAATGGATATTTTCCTAGCAAATATTGACATGCCAAAACTAAACCAAGATGAGTTAAACCATCTTAACAGGCCCATATCAAGCATTGAAATAGAAACAGCAATAAGAGACCTCCCAGCTAAGAAAAGTCCAGGACCAGATGGTTTTACAGCAGAATTTTACAAGGCCTTCAAAGCAGAGCTCACACCAATACTCCTCCAACTCTTCAATGAAATTGAAAGAGAAATTTCACGACAGAACACATTCTATGAATCCATCATAACCCTCATCCCAAACCAGGCAGGGACTCATTAAAGAAAGAGAATTATAGACCCATTTCTTTGATGAACATTGATGCAAAACTTCTCAACAAAATTTTGGCCAATCGACTTCAACAATTCATCCAAAAAATAATACACCACGATGAAACAGGATTCATTTCAGGGATGCAAAGCTGGTTCAATATATGCAAATCAATTAATATTATTCATCACATCAACAGGAGCAAGTGTAAGAACGACATGGTTATTTCAATAGATGCAGAAAAAAACATTCGACAAGATCCAACACCCCTTTATAATGAAGATTTTGGAAAAATTAGGAATCCATGGAACATTCCTCAATACAATAAAGGCTGTATATGACAAACCTACAGCCAACATTATAATTAATGGTGAAAAACTAAAGCCATTTACTCTAACTCATGAATAAGTAAAGGATGTCCACTCTCTCCACTTCTCTTCAATCTAGTATTAGAATGGCTAGCTACAGCAATAAGACAAGGTGCAAACATAAAGGGAATCCAAATAGGGAAAGTAGAAATAAAATTCTCCCTCTTTGCAGATGACATGATCTTGTATTTAAAGAATCCCATAGACTCCACTCCAAAATTACTCAAGCTGATTCAAAACTTTGGCAAAGTAGCAGGGTATAAAATTAGTCCCTCAAAATCAAGGGCTTTTCTATATGCCAACAATGAAAATTGTGGCTGAAATTAGGCAAGTAACTCCATTTTTAATAACCCCTCAAAAAATAAAATACCTAGGAATTAACTTAATCAAAGAACTGAAGGACCTCTACGATGAAAACTTTAAAATCTTGAAAAAGGAAATCAAAACATAACTTACAAAATGGCAAAACCCCCATGCTCCTGGATTGGAAAGATTAACATCGTGAAAATGGCAATACTTCCCAAGGCTATCTATAAATTCAACGCAATACCTATCAAAATTCCAACCTCATTGTTCAAGGAAATAAAAGAGGCAATCCAAAATTTCATATGAAACAATAAAAGACCCCCGAATAGCAAAAACGCTCCTCAACGGAAAGAACACTGCTGGTGGAATATCAATACCAAAATTCAAACTCTACTATAAAGCCATAATAATCAAAACAGCTTGGTACTGGCATAAGAACAGACCTCAGGACGAATGGAATAGAATTGAAAACCCAGCAATGAACCTACAGACCTATAGCCAATTAATCGTCGATAAGGGAGCTAAAATAATAGAATGGAAGAAAGATAGCCTCTTCAGTAAATAGTGCTGGCAATATTGGTTAACTACTTGTAGAAATCTAAAACTAGATCCTTATATATCACCCTGCACCAGAATCAAGTCCAAATGGATCAAAGACCTCGGAGTCAAAGCAGACACTCTAAAAACATTACAGGATGGAATAGGAGAAAACCTATGCCTCCTTTACTCAAGCTGAAATTTTCTTAATAGAGACCCGGAAACACAACAAATCAAAGAAATGTTAGACAAATGGGATTGCATGAAGTTGCAGAGCTTCTGCATGGAAACGGACATAGCTAGCAAGATCAATAGAAAGCCCACGGATTGGGAGAAGATCTTCACTAGCAATACAACAGACAAGGGTCTCATATCTAAAACATACTTGGAACTCGAAAAATTAAATCCCCCAACAACAAATCCTCAAAGAAACAACTTTCCAATAAATAAGTGGGCTAAACACTTGAAGAGAAACTTGTCTGAAGAAGAAAGAAGGATGGCCAATAGACACATGAAGAAATGCTCAACCTCCCTAGCCATAAAAGAAATGTAAATCCAAACAACTTTGAGATACCACCCCAACCCAGTTAGAATGGCTAAAATCAAGAACTCTAATAACAACAGATGCTGGAGGGGATGTGGACAGAAGGAAACCTTACTTCATTGTTGGTTGGAGTATAAACTTGTTCAACCACTTTGGAAATCAGCATGGAGGTTTTTCAAAAGACTTCACATAGAGCTCCCCTATGACCCAGCAAAACCACTTCTGGGCATTTATTCAGATATTTACAAACAAGACCACACTAAATTTGCCAGCACAACTATGTTTATTGCAGCATTATTTACCATACCTAAGATCTGGAACCAACCCAGATGCCCCTCAGTAGATGAATGGATCAAGAAAATGTGGTATATATACACAATGGAATTCTATGCCTCCATCAGAAAGAATGACATTTCCCCATTTGTTAAGAAATGGAAAGGCTTGGAAAAAATTATATTAAGTGAAGTAAGCCAGGCCCAAGGAAACTTAGGTCCCATGGTTGTCCTTATTTGCAATATCTAGTATATGTATAAGTCAAGCATGAAAGTTCAGATAATGTGATGTTAGGAAAATGAACCCTTAAATATGTATTTATTTTTTTTCTTTTATGCATTTGTTTCTAACTCATTTATAAGATTATTTCTTTGTTGCTTTGTATGTCCCTCTCCCACACTATAACCCCAACTTTCACTATATTTGATGTCAGTATAATTTGTGGAGGAGATGGGGGAAAACAAGTCTTTTAAGGATAAAGGTGGGCCCGATGCGACTATGAGTCGTACAAGTTGTCATGTCAAAAACGAACTTTACAACTTTGTTGCCAGGGGGAGGGGAGGATTAGGTAGGGGGGCAGGGGGGGGGAAGGCTGGGAAGGGATATGAAGGTTAAACAAAGGAGGAGGTTGCAATTTTTGATAAGTAATTTGCTCGTAATCTTGCCCATGTAATTGTAACCCCTCTGTACAATATGATCACAAAAAAATAAAAATTAAAATTAAAAATATAAAAAATAATAAAAAGAAAAAAGAAAAAAAATGCACACAAGTAAAAAAAAAGAAGGGTTTACATGTATCACGCAGAGATTAAGAACTAGCCTAAGAGATTTAGAATCCTAATGGCAACGAGGAAAATCCTAGTTGACAACTAGTTCTTCAATAACCAAAAATGGTTCTCTAGACCAGTTTCTGGTATACCTTATTTAGTATCATTTTTTCCTTCCATCTGGAGTTACTCCTTATTTTCTGTCACAACTATTAATTAGCTTCTGCCTTTTTGATGCCAAAACTGATCAAAAAGATTTCAAAATCACACTTAGACAACTTTTCACTTTGTGATTAGCAGTGATGACACAAAATCCTGGAATCCTTGAATTTCCAGAATTAATCTTCAGCTGACAATTAAGCATATTCCTGGTATTAATTGCTGTGACTTAATGAACAAAAATTTTTTAACACAGTATCCTAACATAAGTAAAATACATGAATTAGGGGCTATTATCAGGTGTCAGTACAGAAGTAGCAATTATATATTTCAAGTATGTGTTCTTTCTTTTCCATTTACTAATTTTTTTCCAGTCCAGGCTTAAACTCAGGGGTAGGGAATTATTCCTGAGCTTTTTTTTCTTCAAGGCTAGCACTCTACCACTTGAGGCACAGCATTCCTTCTAGTGTTTTTCTTTTTTCTGTTTTACTGAGGAATTGAACCCAGGGTTTCATGCATGCTAGGCAAACACCATACCATGAAGCCACATTCCCAGAGCCCTAAATGACTTTCTTAAGAAGACATTACATTTTCATTCCATAACTATGTATCATAAGTTTGGCCAGGTGCTAGAAAATGATGTAGAAAGCAATACAATACAATAAGCCCAGTAAGGCTGGATTGACAATGAATTTCATGATCTAGCCAGGGCACAGTGGGGCTTACCTCAGGGAGCTGTTTCAACAGGCTGAGTGAGACAGCTCCTGACCCACAGCCCACCTCCAGAATGAGAGGGTCACCTTGTATTCCAGCCATATGGGGATGCTGGACCCCTTACTCCAGCACCTATTCAACCAGTTTTTATAAAAGAGAGAGAGAGAGAGAAATCAGAATTAAAATTAAGTTGGGTGCCAGTGGCTCAGATCTCTAATCCTAACTACACTGGAGGCTGACATATGAGGATCATGGTTCATAGACAGCCCCCACAGGAACGTCTTTCTTTTATTTCCAAAGAACCACCAGAAAACCAGAATTGGTGCTGTGGGCTCAAGTGGTAGAACACTAGCCTTTTGCTGAGGAGCTCAGGAACAGTGCCCATGCCTAGGGTTCAAGCCCCACAACTGACAAGAAGTGGACTTCCTACCACAAGAAGTGGATTGAATAGCACCCATTGTCCTAGGGAGCATGGTAGTCAAGTCAGGCCCAGCTTCCTGTGAAGTTGAAGTCATAAGGAGGTCACCTGACTTCTCTGTGCCTCGGTTTCCCCAGATGCAAAATTCAACACAGTGAAGGATCCCCTTCCTCATGGGGAGAGGGTAATGATGAAAGAGAGCCGTGTTTTGTTTCAAAATCCCCAGCTGTTGCATGATTAATAACTGGCCCCACCTGAGCCCTTTGTGTGTATCTTCCTGTCATTTGCTCACAGAATTGCAGAACCTTCTCTGAATGCCACTCCCTCCATGCCAAGCCATGCTCCAGAGATTCCCTCTGTATAAATCCCTTGTTTCCTCAAACTGTCCTGTGAGGAGAATGAGTTCTGATGGTTGTGGCCCTACCCAGAGCTTCACCTGTGGTCAAGAATTGGCTGCTGTGGACTAAAAGTTTGGGATAATCCATCTAAATCTATTACTGAGCTTGGCGCTACATGTTTACCATCCCAACTACAGAGGACCAGGCCTGGTGGAGCATACCTGTCCCAGATAGGAGGACCTTGATCCTGTCCAACCAGAGCATATATTGAGTCTCTGTTTCAGAAATGCCCAAGACAGAAAGGTGGCTCCTCAGAGTCAGGGTGAGGAAATAAGCAGGGGGTCATGGTGCCCCCAGAGGGGTGTCTGATCCCTGGTAGTGGTGATTTGGGGGCAGCCACTCACCTGTGCTGCTGGGAAAAGCTGCTGGAGGCTGCTCCAGTTGGGGCAAGCAGCAATGGCAGCATCATTGCAAACACATAGGCCAAGAGCAGAGAACCAGAGCCAGGGACCAGGTCAAGGCTTTAGGCGGGCTGGCAGTACAACATTGCCAGAGGTTTGAAATCCAGCAACTTGGGAAGGTGGGGAGGGATCCCGGATGCGGGCAGGCATCTCAATTTCCTAGTATACTCCAAAGTTGCTTGAGTCTCTTCCTCACCACTCAGGCACCTCTACCTTCCTCAACTGCTGGTAGTGGTGTAAACTAACAGTGGGAATCCTGGGTGCTACTAGGCAGCATGTAATGTGGGCGTGGTCACAATTCTTGTATCCCATTGGTCAGAAATAACCATGAAAGAATGGGGGTGTGGCCGGAATTCTGTGATGCAAGCAGCATGGGCATAGTCAAGAAGATAGCAGCTCCCCCAGCCCTTTTCCCAGGGAACAATGTCCAATTCAGTTGGAGATGAGAGGGTGACCTGCTTTAGCTGGATGGCTGCACAGATTCTTCTGTATGTCTGTTTGTTGCCAGACCCGGACCTTGAACTCAGGATCTGGGCACAGTCTAGGCACTGCTTTTGCTCAAGGCTCGCCCTCCACACTGGAGCCACAGGGCTTCTGGCTTTGTTGACACTGAAGTTGGAGAGAAGTTCAAGGACTTTCCTGACTACGATGACTTTTACCATGATCTTCCCATCACAGCCTTGTAAGTATCAAGGAGGACTGCTTTGAATCCCTGGTTCCTGTCTAATCATTGGTCTTGCTGATATTCTTGGACAGACCGGTGAGTACCCTATTCCCAGGTTGAAGTGGTGGGAGCTGGAACTCACAGTTGGAATCCTGGTCCTGCCACCTCCAAATGGCTGGAGATCTTAAGGAACTCATTCCTATCCATATGATTGAATGGGCAGTTCTTGAATGATTCTAGGATAAAATTATACACAATTATGTTATAGAACACTGATTGATTTTAGTTAATTCTTTATTAAGCAGTTAAACAATCACATTCATAAAATGTAGGCATAATGAAATGCTTAAGAATTGGGCCTCACATAGTGCAAAGGTACCATTTTTCTGCCAGGATTGGATTGAAACTCAATGTCTTGGTAACTCTGTTGCACTGTGTGGGAATGGGAAGCTGGCCTCCTTAAAGTCAAGAAATTCAGGTGTGTTCCTTATGCCTAAAATAGATCTCCAACACTAGAAAACATCCTATTCATGTACAATTTAAATATATGATTTATATTTATATACATATGTTGACTCCATATTGTATTCAGTGTAGTTATTATATTTTTTTGTTTTATTCATATATTGACCATTTATTTTATTGACTATTATGGAACATAAAACATTGATTACATTGATTACATAGGATATAGGTCTGCATATGTATTCCACTTCATACCTGACACCCAGGACTTTCACAGAAAAGGAAAACGTGTCACCATCATCATCTTACTCCACGATTCATTTTTGGGAGTGCTGGCATCTGAACTCAAGACCTACAAGCCTTCAAGGCCCAATTAATGAATGGGTGAGTGTTAGCATGCCATCCTGTGGCAAATTCAGATGACATGCTGTTCCAGGACCTCAGATCAAGCACTAGGGGTGACCAAAATAAGAAAAGATTGACATGCAGATGGCAGTACGCTAATAAATATAACTTTATAGCATGTCAGAGATGTCTATACATTATTCAATTATATAGACTACATTCCTTCCAATTCCTGGTTATTAATTATGCCTCAATGTAATTAATTTTAATTAGTGTAATATAATTGTTTTCATCCTTAAACTATTAATGAAATCAGTGTCCTGAAATTATTGAGTTCCTTTAAGTAATAATATTCTTTTAATGTTTCATAAATATTGAATAAAATGAATCAGCCTCCTGAAATCATGCTGTCTAATTTTATAGGAGCATCATGCATGATCAACTCATTGAACCTTGACATTGATAATATTCCATTGTTAATCCTGTGGATGGGAACCATTTTCTTAGTAGCTCCTGCCATTGGTTGGTGTTAGGACAGAGATTCGAAATCAGGGCCTATGTTGCCACGTGGGCCTATGGCATCCCTGATAGTCTGGCAGCCTTCAGCAATGCAAGGTGAAGTACCATTTGCAACAGTGTCATTCAGGCCCATGAGGGTCACCATGCAAAGGAAGAAAACATAAAATGGCCATATTTTTTCTGTGCATTGCTTTCCCTGCAAGGCCTGGGGGTCTAGGATCCCAGGAGGAGCTGGAGATCTTGTGGCTGCAACCCAGCCTAACGTGATCAAAGGTTAGGCAGAGTTGCCACGACCTGAGTTCAAGCGCGATATTGAGAAAAGTAAAATAAAAAAAATTTAGTTCCCTAGCTTGCAGTTCACACTCTTTATTCTTCCAGGCTTTGGATTTGAACTCAGTATCTGGGTAAATTGGCAGCAATGTGGATAAAGGGGATGATCACCGTATTTGAAGATAAGAAATTTAGGCCTGCCGGGCGCTAGTGGCTCACGCCTGTAATCGTAGCTACTCAGGAGGCTGAGATCTGAGGATCGCGGTTCAAAGCCAGCCCGGGTAGAAGAGACCGTGAGACTCCTATCTCCAATAAACCACCAGAAAACCGAAAGTGGCGTTGTAGCTCAAGTGGTAGAGCACTCACCTTGAGCTGAAGAGCTGAGGGACAGCGCCCAGGCCCAGAGTTCAAGCCCCACGACCGACAAAAAAAAAAGAAAGAAAATTAGGCCTGTTCACTAGTCCTGAATTCAAGCCCAGCCCTGGATACATACTATTTATATACATTGTAAAGATAGGATTTATATTTACCTGTAGATGTTCAGTCCATACATGTTTGGTGTGGTTGTTCTTGTATTTTTTGTTTTTATTCATTTATTTACCATTGATTGTACTAAGATGAAACCCCTTAAATTTATTACATTGATGACATCCCATCATAGAGCATGTAGATTTATAGAAATATTCTCCATCATGCCAGGATTCTCAGGATCACCCAGGATATTCAGAGAAAAGGAAAATAAGTTTCACACTTAGCTTCTTACTCCACGATCCACTTGTTGGTAGTGCTGGGATCTTAACTCAGGACCTAGTAGGACCAATTGGCCAATAAGTCAAGGTGAACACATTAACCTGTGAGCAACTAATGAGCTAGGCCATTTCCAGGATCTGACATTGATTGCCAGGGTGGTCCACTATAGTCATGAATTCATAATTTAAACATACCAACCATATCCAGATTCTAGGTGATACACTAATGATTATTCTGTCAAAAACTTTTTGACATTATTCTGACAAAGGTTTTTATTTTTTATTTTTTTTGCAAAATGCCGTACAGAGGGGTTACAATTACATGGGTAAGGTAATGAGTACATTTCTTATCAAGCATTTTTGCCTCCTCCTGATTCCACTTCTTATCCCTTCTGATCTCCCCTCTCCAACCCCCCAACACTCCGCCCCTGGCAAAAGTTGTAAAGTTCGTTATTGGACATAATAACTTGTATAGCTCATTGTTGCACTGGGTACAACGTATCCCAATTTAAAGGTTGGTTTTTGCCCATTCCCTCCACAAATTATACCAATATCAAATAAAATGGAAGCAGTGGTTATAACATGGGGGAGGGACATACAAAGCAACAAAGAAATAATCTTATAAATATGCCAGAAACAATTGCAAGAAAGAAAAAAAACATTTCAATACTTATCTTGGGGTTCATTTCACCTAACATTAGCTTATCTTACCTTTTCTGCTTGTCTCAAAAACATACTAGTTATTGCAAATAAGGGAAACCATGGGACCAATATTTTTGTGCCTGGCTTACTTCACTTAATTTTTTCCAAGTATTTCCATTTCCTAACAAATGGGACAATATCATCCTTTCTGATATAGGCATAGAATTGCATTGTGTATATCTACCACATTTTCTAGATCCATTCATCTAATGAGGGGCATCTGGGTTGGTTCCATATCTTATCTATGGTAAATAATGTTGCAATAAACATAGTTGTGCTGTCAACTTTAGTATGGTCTTGTTTGTGATCATTTGGCTAAATGCCCAAAAGTGGGATTGCTGGGAAATAGGGAGCTCTATGTGGAGTCTTTTGAGGAACCTCCATACTACTTTCCAAAGTGGTTGAACAAGTTTACACTCCCATGAACAATGCAGGAAGATTCCCTTCTTTCCCCAACTCGTCCAGTATCAGTTGTTATTAGAGTTCTTTATTATAGCTGTTCTAACTGGGCTGAGGTGGTATCTCAATGTTGGGTTGATTTGCATTTCTTTAAAGCTAGAGAGGTTGAGAATTTCTTCATATGTCTATCGGCAAGCCTTCTTTCCTCTTCAGAAAAGTTTCCCTTTAAGTCTTTAGCCCACTTATTCATTGGGCAGTTGTTTCTCTGAGGATTTGTTGTTGGGGGATTTAATTTTTTGAGTTCCAGTTATATTTTAGATATGAGACCCTTGCCCGTTGTATGGCTAGTGAAGATCATCTCCCGATCCGTGGACTTTCTATCGATCATGGTAGCTATGTTCTTTGCCTTGCAGAAGCTCTGCAATTTCATGCAATCCCATTTGTCCAAATTTTCTTTGATTTGTTGTATTTCTGGGTCTCTATTAAGAAAATTTTGGCCTGTGCCAAGGAGACCTAGTGTTTCTCCTATTGCATCCTGTAATGTTTTCAGAGTGTCTGCTTTGACTCCGAGGTCTTTGATCCATTTGGAGTAGATTCTTGTGCAGGGTGATATATAAGAATCTAGGTTTAGTTTTCTACCAAGTGATTAACCAATTTTGCCAGCACCATTTACTAAAGAGTCTATCTTTCTTCCATTCTAATTATTTAGCTTCCTTATCGAAAATTAGATGGCTATATATCTGTAGGTTCAATTCTATTCTATTCGTCCTGAGGTCTGTTCTTGTGCCATTACCAAGTTGTTTTGATTACTATAGTGTTGTAGTAGAGTTTGAAATTTGGTATTGATATTCCTACAGCACTTTTCCTTCTGTAAAGGATCTTTTATGCTATCCAGGGTCTTTTATTGTTCCATATGAATTTTTGGATTTTCTCTTCTATTCCTTGAAGAATCAATTTGGGATATTGATAGGTATTGCATTGAATTTGTAGATAGCCTTGAGAAGTACTGCCATTTCCATGATGTTGTTCCTTCCAATCCAGGAGCAGGGGAGTTTCTGCCACTTTCTGTGTTCTGTTTTGATTTCCTTTTTCAGATTTTTAAAGTTTTTATCATAGAGGTCCTTCAATTCTTTGGTTAAGTTAATTCTTAGGTATTTTATTTTTTGTGGAGCTATTATGAATGGAGTGGTTTTCCTGATTTCAGCCACACTTTTCTCATTCTTGGCATACAGAAAAGCCATTGATTTTTGAGGGTTAAATTTATACCCTGTTTCTTTGCCCAAGTTTTGAATAAGGTAGAATAATTTGGGAGTGGAGTCAGTGGGATTCTTTAAATACAAGACCATTCCATCTGCAAAAAGGGAGAGTTTTACATCATCTTTCCCTTTTTGGATCCATTTTATGTTTGCATCTTGTCTCTTTTTTGTATCTAGGCATTCTAATACTAGATTGAAGATGAGTGGTAAGAACGGACATCCTTGTCTCATTCCTGATTTAAGAGAAAATGGCTTTAGTTTTTCACCATTAAGTATAATGCTGGTTGTAGGTTTGTCATATACAGCCTTTATTGTATTGAGGAATGATCCCTGGATTCCTAGTTTTTCCAGAGTCTTCATTATCAATGGGTGTTGAATCTTGCCAAATGCCTTTTCTGCTTCTATTGAGATAACCATGTGTTTATTATCCTTGGTCTTGTTGATGTGATAAATTTTATTAATTGATTTGCGTATATTGAACCAGCTTTGCACCCCTGAAATCAATCCTGTTTGATCGTGGTGTTTGATTTTTTGCATGAATTGTTGAAGTCGATTGGCCAAAATTTTGTCAGAAATTTTGCATCAATGTTCATGAAAGAAATGGGTCAGCCGGGGGCTGGTGGCTCATGCCTGTAATCTTAGCTAATCAGGAGGCTGAGATCTGAGGATCACGGTACAAAGCCAGCCCGGGCAGGAAAGACTGTGAGACTCCTATCTCCAATAAACCACAGGAAAAACGGAAGTGACGCTGTAGCTCAAGTGGTAGAGCCCTCGCATTGAGTTGAAGAACTGAAGGACAGTGCCCAGGCCCAGTGTTCAAGCCCCACGACTGACAAAAAAAAAATGGGTCTACAGTTCTCTTTTTTGAAGAGTCCCTGACTGGTTTTGGGATAAGGGTTATGATGTCTTCATAGAATGAGTTCTATGTAGTAGTGCACTTTCTCTTTCAATTTCATTGAAGGGCTATTGGTGTCAGCTCTGCTTTAAAGGCCTTGTAGAATTCTGCTGCAAATCTTTCTGGTCCTGGGCTTTTCTTAGATGGGACTTCTCTTATTGTTGTTTCTATCTCAATGTTTTATATGGGCCTGTTAAAATATTTTAACTCATCTTGGTTTAGTTTCAGCATGTCAATATTTGCTCGGAAAAGGTCCATTTCTTTCAAGTTCTCAATCTTATTAGCATAGTTTTGATAAGTATTCCCTTTTAATGTTCGGAATCTTGGTTGTTTCTCTGGTGATGTTTCCATTCTCATCTCTGAGTTTATTTCTTTGGGTGAGTCTGCTTCTTTTCCTGATAAGATTTGCTAAGGGTCTGTCAATTTTGTTAATTTTGTTGAAGAACCAACTCTTTGTTTTGTTGATTCTTTCTCTGGTTTTCTTGGATCCTAATTAGTTTAATTCTGATTTAATTTTAATTATTTCTTTCCATCTCCTGGATTAGGGTTTATCTTGCTGCTCTTTTTCAAGGAGGTTCAGATGACTTATTAAATTGTTGGTTTTAGATCTCTCCAATTAGTTGATGTAGGATCTCAAAGCTATAAACTCGCCTCTGAGTACTGTCTTTGCTCTGTCCCAGAAGAGTTGGTAATTTGTGTGCTCATTTTTGTTGAATATCATGAACATTTGAATTTCCTTTCTAATCTCTTCCCTGACCCACTGATGATTCAACAGTGTCTTGTTTAGCCTCCATGTGTTACAGGACTTTCTTTGGTGGTTTTTGGTGTTGAGTTCTAATTTTATTCCCTTGTGGTGTGAGCGAATGCAAGGTATAATTTAAATGTTTCTGAATTTGGACAAGATTGCTTTGTGGTCTATTTTGGAAAATGTTCTATTGCTGCAGAGAAAAACGTGTATTCTGATGCTGCTGGGTGAAATATTCAATAGATGTCTGTTAAATCTAGTTGATATATGCAGCTGTTTAGATTAGCAGTTTCAGACTTGAGCTGAAGAGGTGAGGGACAATGCCCAGTCCCAGAATTCAGGCCCCGCAACCGACCAAGAAAAATGCCTCTGCCACATCTGCCTTGCTTGTTTTGGCTCCCCTCATGTTGGCATACTAGGAGGCAGCATAAGATGAAGCTCCAGAAACCTTTTTGGATAGAAAAAGAAACCCCTGCATGGGAAGTGAGGGGTGTTTTAGAAGAGATTTGGAACTGAACACAAGCAGGAGGGCTGATGGCTTCAGCCTCAGCTGTCTTCTGAATTATTGCTCAGTTATCAGCTGTAATTTTTTGCTCCAAAATCAATGTGGCAAAGTCTACAACTCTTATTGATTCGTTCATATACACTGATCTAGTTAGGCGTCCAGAATGACTTAAAATGCAGATTTCCTAATCAGAGAAATCTGTACCAGAGTAAATGGGCAGAAAGAACTTCATTTAATCAGGTTCAATTCATTTTTACTTGCTTATAATTTAAATGAGAGAACAATATCAAACTAACCAAGCTTTCACAAAATCAAAATATCCAAGCAACTACATTTTACAGGAAGTAAATATTGACAGCACAAATCAGAATTTCTGAATAGGTGGTGCTTTCAGAAAATAAGGAATTAGGGGTCAGGACACATGTCAGATACATTTCAAAACAGCATCAAAATGAAATTTACAGCTTGGGGTGGGGTAGAAGTTGGGAAAGTGCGAAGAGAAGAGATGGTAGGGGAAAACAAAGGAGGGGGTAACAATACTCGACAGGAAATGGACTCATTACCTTACTCATATAACTCTAACCCCTCTGTACAGTATATATACAATAAAAATAAATATTAAAACATAAAAAAAATTAAATTCATTACCACAGGTGGCAAAAGTTACTTACTCTCAGCATGTAAGCACATTATCATTGTTTTCTGGTCCTTAGTAAAACAGAAGGAAGAGTTTGATTTCCCTTCTCAATTTCAATCTTCAAATTTACATTTTTTTCTAAGGAAGTCATTTATCTCACACACCTGACAATACAGAATATGTCTTCAAACCAGGGCCTCCTGGGCATCTGGGAGCAAAATAGGAAGAGCGAAACAGGCTACAGGAAGCTTGATTGTTCAGGAATAAATCATGTTTGTACTTCTGCTTTTTCTTTTTAATTGTGAAAATACCGTACAGAGAGGTTACAATTACCTGAGCAAGGTAATGAGTACATTTCTTATCAAGAATTGTTGCCATGGAAAGACTTGATGGCACAGCTAAGCTAGTTTGGGAGTGCTTGTCCTTTCCAGCACCCAGGTGGGAAGATGGTTAGTTGGGAGGGGAGAAATGTCTTAGAGTTTCAGAAAAAGGCAAAAGAATTGTGCATGGTTGTTCTTCTCAGAAAATAACCTTTAAATAAGATACGTTTTTCTCTTCACAAAACAATTATACAATAGTCCCCTCCACTATAATTTCCCCTTCTGTAGTTAGTTACTGAAGAGCACATAGTCAGCAAAGATGGCGCTGAGAGGAGTTGAGTGGGCAGAGCCGAATTTACCTTATGTTCAGTGCTTAACCAGCCTGTGAAAGCTTAGGTGTATGATAGGGTGTGACCTTGACAGTGATTGATTCATCTTCCTCCCCTGCCATGCCACCTGCTTTTCTTGGCTTTAAAAAGGGCTGCACTCTGTTAATAAATGAGTTTTCTTCCTGCTTGACTTGGCTCCCCGCTGTGTCTGATTGTCTCCCGGTTTGAGGGAGCCTGGAGAATGGGCAAGCACCACACTTACCTTTCCTCAGACCCCTCTGTCTTTCTTGTTTCCTGGGACAGACAAAGACCCAACAAGTTACCTGTGCTCCACTGTTCTGAAAAGATTAATGGAAAAACATCTCATAATTTGAAAGAGACCACATTCACATAATACCTTTATTTTATTTTTTTTGGGTTCTTTTGGAGCTAAAATTTCACTGTATATATCTTTGATTATTTTCCTGCCTAGGCTTCTGTTTCCTGGAATTTCAGGTATGCACTTCCACATCCATTTCACATTATTTTTTTTTATATTATATGGTTACAATTTTTCTATTTTTATTAGGTACTGTTATAATTGTCTTACTGTACCTAATTTATATCTGAAGTTTATTGTAACTATATTTGTTTAGGTAAAATCCTAAAATAGTCATCTCGGTATTTACAGTGTTGCTTCCAGAATTGTTTGAGTATACTAAAATCAGCATAAGCTCCAGTCCCATATAGAAAATAGCATACAAAGTAAGTTACACTTTAAATCACATCAAGGTTATATCTATTACCAACATACATGTAACAGTATGTAAATAGTTGATATATTGAATGTTTGGGGAAAAATTTTTTACTGAATATTTTAAATTTCTGGTTGACTGAACACCTAGATGTGGAAATTCTGGATACTGAGGGATAACTCTATAAAGTACTTCATGGATTTCAGGTATCCACTTGAAATATATATCCAGAGGCTAAGCAGGAACTACTGTAAAGATCAAAATGAAACTTGAACCTCTTATTTAGCCATAATTATTCATTAAATAAAATGTGGATAAATTTGATTCGGTACCTCTTCCTCCTCCTCCTCCTCCTCCTGTTCCTCCTCCTCCTCCTCCTCCTCCTCCTCCTCCTCCTCCTCCTTCTCCTCCTCCTCCTCCTCCTCCTCCTCCTCCTCCTCCTCCTCCTCCTCCTCCTCCTCTTCTTCTTCTTCTTCTTCTTCTTCTTCTTCTTCTTCTTCTTCTTCTTCTTCTTCTTCTTCTTCTTCTTCTCCTCCTCCTCCTCCTCCTCCACCTCCTCTTCTTCCTCTTCCTCCTCCTCTTCCTCCTCTTCCCCCTCTTCCTCCTCTTCCCCCTCTTCCTCCTCCTCCTCCTTCTTCTTCTTTGTCTTCTTCTTCTCCTTCTCCTTCTCCTTCTCCTTCTCCTTCTCCTTCTCCTTCTTCTTCTTCTTCTTTTTCTTCTTCTTCTTCTTCTTCTTCTTCTTCTTCTTCTTCTTCTTCTTCTTCTTCTTCTTCTTCTTCTTCTTCTTCTTCTTCTTCTTCTTCTTCTTCTTCCTCTTCTTCTTCCTCTTCTTCTTCCTCTTCCTCCTCCTCCTCCTCCTCCTCCTCCTCCTCCTCCTCCTCCTCCTCCTCCTCCTCCTCCTCCTCCTCCTCCTCCTCCTCCTCCTCCTCCTCCTCCTCCTCTTTTCTCAGTGCTGAAGATCAAGAGCAGAGCTTTGCATATAAAAGGCTTGGTCTCTAACACAGTTCTACATCCCAACCCTCTACAGCTAAAAATCTAGTTTGAGAATTTCACAATGTTTAATGTTCAACACCAATTTTCCTTTTCCTTTCTAAGCTCCAGAACAGGGAAAAGTGAGGTGGGGGAATAAATGGGACAGTCACCTAGGGAAAATTTTGCTGATTATCATATTTTTCATTCCTATGGCATTTAAAAATATATTCCCATATAATTTAAATCCTATTTTTAATATTTCTTCATAGGACCAAAGACCAACTAAAAGTTTTTTTTTTGTTTTTATGTATAAAGTTCACAATGCTGTCTCTATAAGAATCTTTTTAAACATTCTTGTGACAATCTCCATAGAGGCAAAACCGAAGTCTATATATTAAATATTCTAATCATCATATGAAATAACTAGGAAGGGCAAATCAGTAGAAACAATGAAAACTATGTCAAACACAATGAACAGGACAATTACCCATCAAACAGATGCTTGTCATCTTTGAGAACAGCAATCTGAAAATTTGCAGAATTACTGACAGGACAATGTTTGAATTCAAAGGAAAGAGGAAAACCCTTAAAATATTGAAAGACAAACATGCACCAATATGTCTTGCCTGTAATCATACCTGCTCAGGAAGCACATTAGTGGATAAAGAAAAGCAAGAATGAACCGGATAACATCAAATGATAACCTTTCATAATTCAAAGGACACTATAACAGAAGTGAAAATATATCCAACAGATACAGGGCGGGCACTTATTTGTTAATCCTACAATGTTAATGCTACAATGATCCTGAGTCTTAAGTATTTTTATATCTTATAATTCTCTCTATATATATGATTCATGGGTCCGGTCATGGGGCTTGAACTCTGGGCCTGGGCGCTGTCCCTCATCTCTTCAACTCAAGGCTAGTGCTCTACCATTTGAGCCACAGTGCCACTTGCTGATTTTTTTCTTTTTGCTTATGTGGTGCCGAGGAATTGAACCCAGGGCCTAAAGCATTCAAGGCTAGTGCTCTACAAATTAGCCACCTTCCCAGCCCCTAATTCTATATATTTTTTCCTGAATACTATATTTCTTTTTTTTTAATTGTGAAAATACTATACAGAGGGCTTACAATTACATGAGCAAAGTAATAAGTACATTTCTTATCAAGCATTCTTGCCTCCTCCTCTGTTTCCCTTTCACATCCATTCTCATCCAACCATGTGTCCCCAACTTTCCCCCCAGGCCAAAGTTGTAAAGTTCATTTTTCAACAAAACGACTTGTATAGGTCATTGTTGCAATGGGTCCATCTTATCCCTATTTAAACTATTTGTTTTTTCCCTTCCCCTCCACAAATTATACCAACATCAAATATAGTGAAAACAGGGGTTATATTGTGGGGTAGGAACATACACAGCAACAAAGAAATCATCTTATAAATTTTAGAAACAATCACAAACCTAACATCAACTGATCTGACCGTTTCTGCTTGTCTCACAAATATACATTACTGCAAATAAGGGAAACCATGGGACCTATGTTTCATTGGGCCTGGCTTACTTCACTTAATTAAATTTTTTCCAAGTCCTTCTATTTCCTAGGAAATGGGGCAACGTCATTCTTTCTGATAGAGGCATAGAATTCCATTTTGTATATATACCACAGTTTCTTAATCCATTCATCTACTGAGGGGCATCTGAGTTGGTTCCATATCTTACCTATGGTAAATAATGCTGCAATAAACACAGTTGTGCTCGTAGCTTTAAAATAATCATGTTTGTATCATTTGGGTAAATGCTCAAAAGTGGGATTGCTGGGAAATAGGACAGCTCTATGTGGAGTCTTTTGAGGAATCTCCATATTACTTTCCAAAGTGGTTGAACAAGTTTAAACGCCCACCAACAATGAAGTAGGGTTCCCTTTTGTCCACATACCTTCCAGAATCTGTTGTTAGAGTTCTTGATATAGCCATACTAACAGGGGTGAGGTGGAATCTGAATGTTGTTTTGATTTGCATTTATTTTATAGCTAGTGAGGTTGAGCATTCCTTTATGTGTCTACTGGCCATCCTTCTTTCCTCTTCAGAGAAGTTTCTCTTTAAGATTTTAGCCCAATTATTTATTGAGCAGTTGTGTGTGTGAAGATTTGTTGTTAAGGGATTTAATTTTTTGATTTCTGGGAATATTTTAGATATGAGACCCTTGTCCGTTGTATGGCTAGTGAAGATCTTCTCCTAATCCTTGGGCATTCTATTGACCTTGCTATCTTCATCCTTTGCCATGCAGAAACTCTGCAATTTCATGCAATCCCATTTGTTCAACCTTTCTTTGATTTGTTGTGTTTCTGGGTCTCTTTTAAGAAAATTTCGGCCTGTGCCAAGGAGCCTTAGAGATTCTCCAATTCCATTCTGTAATGTTTTCAGAGTGTCTGCTTTGACTCCAGTTCTTTGATCCATTTGGAGTTGATTCTTTTGCAGGGTGATATATAAGGATGTAGCTTTTGTTTTCTACAAGTGATTAACCAATTTTGCAGGACCATTTACTGAAGTGGCTGTCTTTCTTCCATTCTAATGTTCAGGTCCCTTATCGAATGTTAGATGGCTATAAGTCTGTAGGCTCATTTTTGGATTTTCAATTATATTCCATTGCTCCTGAAGTCTGTTCTTGTGTCAGTATCAAGCTGTTTTGATTACAGTGCTGTTGTAGTAGAGTTTGAAATTTGGTATGGATATTCCTCCAGCACTATTCTTTCTGTTTTTAATCATTTTTGTTATTCAGGGTCTTTTATTGTTCCATATGAATTTTTGGATTGCCTCTTCTACTTCCTTGAACAATGAGGTTGGAATATTGATAGGTATCACATTGAATTTGTAGATAGCCTTGGCAAGTATTGCCATTTTCACGATGTGGATACTTCCAATCCAGGAGCATGGGAGATTTTTCCACTTTCTAAGTACTGTTTTGATATTCTTTTTCAGGTTTTTAAAGTTTTCATTAGCTGGGCACTGGTGGCTCACGCCTGTAATTCTAGCTACTCAGGAGGCTGAGATCTGAGGATCATGGTTCAAAGCTAGCTATGGAAGTTAAGTCCGTGAGACTCTAATCTCCAACAAACCACTAGAAAACCAGAAGTGGTGCTGTGCCTCCAGTGATAGAGTGGTCTCCTTGAGCTGAAGACCTGTGGGACAGCACACAGGCCTAGAGATCAAGACCCATGACTGACCAAAAACAAAAAAGTTTCCATCATAAAGGTCCTTCATTTTTGGTTAATTCCTAGGTGTTTTATTTTGTTGGTGGGGACTATTATAGATGAAATTATTTTCCTGGTTTCAGCCACACTTTTCTCATTGTTGGATGAGAGAAAAGCCACTGTTTTTGAGGGTTAATTTTATAACCGGCATCTTTGCCAAAGTTTTGAATCACTATGAGTAATTTGGGAGTGGATTCCATGGGATTCTTTAAATACAAGATCATGTCATCTACAAAGAGGGAGATTTTTACTTAATCTTTCCCTATTTGGATCCATTTTATGTTTGCACCTTGTCTTATTGCTGTAACTTGGCATTCTAATACTAAATTGAAAAAACTGTACAGAT
The DNA here is from genome assembly GCF_024711535.1 of Dipodomys merriami. NCBI lineage: Eukaryota > Metazoa > Chordata > Mammalia > Rodentia > Heteromyidae > Dipodomys > Dipodomys merriami. The sequence continues at coordinate 114,564 of NW_027202879.1, forward strand.
TGGACATCCTTGTCCCCTTCTTTTTTTATTGTGAAAATACTTTACAGAGGGGTTACAATTACATGTGTAAGATAAGGAATACATTTCTTATCAAGCATCGTAATCTCCTCCTTTGTTTCCCCTTCCCATCCCTTCCCATCCTCCCCCACCTGAACCCAATACCCCCTCCCCCGCACCAAATTTGTAAAGTTCATTTTCTACATAAGGACTTGGATGTCTCATTGTTGCAATGGGTCGACCTATATCCCTATTTAAATGATTTTTTTCCCTTCCCCTCCACAATTATACCGACATCAAATACAGTGAAAGCAGGGGTTATACTGTGGGGGAGGGACACTCAAAGCAATAAAGAAATAATTTTACAAATGTGTTAGAAATAATCGCATTAAGGAAAAATTAACATTTGAATACATATGGTAGGGTTCATATCCCTAACAACAAATTATCTAACCTTTGTTTCTTCACTCAGACATATACTATATACTGCTATTAAGGGAAACCATGAGTCTTATGTTTCTTTGGGCCTGGCTTACTTCACTTAATATAATTTTTTCCAAGACTTTCCATTTCCTAACAAATGGGGCAAAGTCATTCTTTCTGATGGAGGCATAGAATTCCATTGTGTATATATACCACATTTTCTTGATCCATTCATCTACTGAGGACATCTGGTTTGGTTCCATATCTTAGCTATAGTAAATAATGCTGCAATAAACATAGTCGTGCTGGTAGCTCTAGTGTGGGCTTGTTTGTGAACATTTGGGTAAATGCCCCACAGACCGAAATTTTCGTAATAGAGACGCAGAAACACGACAAATCAAAAAGGTTGGACAAATGGGAATGCATGAAATTGCAGAGCTTCTGCGTGGCAAAGGTCATAGCAAGATCAATAGAAGGCCCACGGATTGGGAGAAGATCTTCACTAGCCATACAATGGACAAGGGTCTAATATCTAAAATATACCTGGAAATCAAAAAATTAAATCCCCACCAACAAATCCTCAAAGAAACAACTGCCCAATAAATAAGTGGGCTAAAGCCTTAAAGAGAAACTTCTCTGAAGAGGAAAGAAGGATGGCCAATAGATATATTAAGAAATGCTCAACCTCCCTAGTCATAAAAAAATGCAAATCAAAACAACATTGAGATTCCACCTCACTCCAGTTAGAATGGCTAAAATCAAGAATTGTAATAACAACAGCTGCTGGAAGGGATGTGGACAGAAGGGAACCTTACTTTTTGTTGGTGGGAGTGTAAATTTGTTCAACCACTTTGGAAAATAGTATGGAGGTTCCTAAAACGACTGCACATTGAGCTTCCCTATCACCCAGCAATCCGTTGTTCCCTTCTTGATTTAAGAGGAAATTGCTTCAGTTTTTCACCATTAAGTATAATGCTGGCTGTAGGTTTGTAATATACAACCATTATTCTATTGTGGAATGTTCCCTGGATTCCTAATTTTTCCAGAGCCTCCATCATAAAGGGATTGTTGGATATTGTCAAATGCTTTTTCTCAAACAATTAAGATAACCATGTGATTCTTGTCCTTGCTCTTGTTGTTGGGATGTATTATATTAATTGATTTGCATATATTGACCCAACTTTGCATCCCTAAAATAAATCTTGTTTGATCGTGGTGTATTATTTTTTGGATGAATTGTTGAAGTCAATTGACCAAAATTTTGTTGAGAAGTTTTGCATCAATGTTCATCAAAGAAATGTGTTTAAACTTCTCTTTTTTTGATGAGTCCCTGCCTGGTTTGGGGATGAGGGTTTTGATGTCCTCATTGAATAAGTTCTGTAGTGAACTTTCTTTTTCAATTTCATTGAATAGTTGGAGTAGTATTGGTGTGAGCTTTGCGTTGAAGGCCTTGTAGAATTCTGATGTAAATCTGTCTGGTCTTGGGATTTTTTTATATAGGACTTCTCTTATTGCTGTTTCTATTTTAATGCTTGATATGGGCCTGTTAAAATACTTTAACTCATCTTTTTTTAGTTTCAGCAGCGTGTAGATATTTGCTATGTAAAGGTCCATTTTTGCTAAGTTCTCAAACCTATTAGCATAGTTTTGAGAAATATTCCCTTATAATGTTCTGAATCTTGGTTGTTTCTCTGGTGATGTTTCCATTCTCATCTCTGAGTTTATTTATTTGGGTGAGTTTTCTTCTTTTTCAAATAAGATTTGTTAAAGGTCTCTCAATTTTGTTAATGTTTTAGAAGAAACAACACTTTGTTTGTTGATTCTTTCTATGTTTTTTGGAATCTAATTCATTTAATTCTTATTTAATTTTAATTAGTTCTTTCCATCTACTGGGTTGGTGTTTATCTTGCTCCTTTTCAAGGAGGTTCAGATGTGTCATTAAATTGTTGGTTTCATATATCTCCAACTTGCCTCTGAGTACTGACTTTTCTGTGTCCGAGAGGAGCTGGTAATTTGTGTGTTCGTTTTTGTTGAATATCATGAGCACTTGAATTTCCTTTCTAATCTCTTACATCACTTACTCGTGACTCAACAGTGTGTTGTTCAGCATCCATGTGTTACAGGACTTTCTTTGGTGGCTTTTGGCGTTGAATTCTAATTTTATTTCCTGTGGTCTGAGAGAATGCAAAGTATAACTTCAATGTTTCTGAATTTGGACCTTTGCTTTGTGACCTAAAATGTGATCAATTTTTCAAAATGTTCTATATGCTGCTGAGACAAAGGTGTACTCTGATACTGCTCGGTGAAATATTCGTTAGATGTCTGTTAAATCTAGATGATCCTTGCAGTTTTTAGATCTGCAGTTTATTGAGTTTTTGCCGAGTTGATCTATCTAGTGGGGATAGTGGTGTGTTAAAGTACCTAACAATTAATGTCTTTGGATCTATGTGAGCTTTCAGGGAAAGTAGTGTTTCTTGGATAAATTTGCATCTCTGTTGTTTGACAAATAGATATTTAGAATTGTAATATTTTCCTGAAGGAGTGATCCCATAATTAGTATGTAGCGACCTTCTTTTTCTCTTCTCACTAATTTTAATTTGAAATCTATTTTATCTGATTAGGATTGCAACTCCCACTTGTTTTTGAGGGTCATTTACTTGGTAGATTTTGTTCCAGTCCTTCACTTTCAAAATGTGTTTGTTTCTATGGGCAAAGTGTGACTCCTGAAGGCAGCAGATAGAAGGATTTTGCTTTTTAATCCATCTAGATAGTCTATGTCTTGACTGCAAGAATAAAATTAGGGATTTACTGTCTCACCTGATTATGTGATTGTTATTTCTTGATATTGAAACTCTCTTCTTGTAATTCTTATTGTATGTAATCCAACACTGTTTATTATTATGTATTAAATATGGGAAATCTAACTTCAAAGATGTCTAAAAATTTTTTCCTTTTGAGTCATAACATTGCCATTATCAAGGACACTCTGGTCATCATCATCTTCAACATAATTATTATTAGCATCATCAGTGCTAATTATTGAAAATCTGGTATGTGTCTATGATTTTTTATTATTTGTATTTTGATTAATGATTTTAATATTACCACTGAGCATGCATCCATGTTAAATTTTTGAATAAATAAAGAAATAAAAAAACTAAACCATAACAGGTAGCTTGGCTATGTGATTACAACAAATTATTGAACCGATTTTTGAAGCATTGCATATTTCTAACCAGTATGAATTAACTTCCCCTCTCCCTGTCATTACACACAAATATTTCAGGGTTTGAACAGATTTTTTTCAAGTAATATACTATAAATATTACTATGACATCATGTGTATATCTAAAATTACCTTGAAAATAATATGTTCTACTTTCTATTGAAATATTAGTCATGTTACTCTAGGAAACTTTTGGAAAAATAGACTATATCTTTGAAATGAAAAGGGTAAAAATAGTAGCATAACCGTTTTAGAGGGAGTGTATATATTCAGAAATATATGTTTGTGTTTGTGTGTGTGTGTGTGTGTGTGTGTATAAATGTTATGTGTAGAAAGTCATATATTTTTAGAGGGAATTTGTTGTCATATATATATATATATATATATATATTTATGTATAGAATCATGTGCATTATAGTGAAATAAACATCTTAAAACATAATTAAAATTAAAAAAAAATCATCAAAGCAAATGCTGGTAACTCTTGCCTATAAATCTAGCTCCTCTGGTGGCTGAGATCTAACAATTGTTTTCACATCTAGCCCAAACAGAAAAGTACATGTTAGATTCTTATTCTCCTATTAACCATTCAAAAACAGAAATTAGCCCTGTGCTTCAAGTTGTGCAGTGCTGGCCTTGAGCACAAAAAAACTTAGGGACAATGCCCAGTACTTGCAAAAAACAACAACAACAACATGTCTCACATTAATTTCACAAAAACATTTTTTAACTGCTGTGAACATTTCTTAGAGACATGAATACATGCCCCTGGAAATTTTTAAGTAAAAACTATAGAATATTTATGTCTATGTTAAAGACATGACTATTTAGATTGTTTAAGATATTTAGGTAATGTTTAGGAATTAAGGATAATGATAGATAGGTAATAATTGGGAGTGGTCTTTTTATTCTGTTTTATGATACTGATAAAATGATATCTGTAATGATTATATAAAATAGCTCTTGCTTGGTATTTGAATTATAAGAAGTGATAAACATTTTTGAAGTTTTTTTGTGAAAATACTGTACCAAGGGGTTATGATTACATGGGCAAGGTAATGAGTATATTTCTTTTCAAACATTGTTGCTTCCTCCTTTGTTTCCTATTCCCATCCCTTTCACCTCCCCCCACACTGATCCCCAATGCCTCCCTCCCAAATTCCCCGGCCAAAGTTGTAAAGTTCATTTTTCGACATAACAAAAAATAACTCCAGATTTCACTGTATTTGTTGCTGGTATAATTTGTAGAGGGGAACGGAAAAAACAATTTGTTTGAATACGAATAGAGGTGGAACCATTGCAGCAGTGAAATGTACATGTTGTTATGTAGAAAAATGATCTTTACAACTTTGGTGGGGGGGAGAGAATTGGGTAAGGGGAGTCTAGGAAGTGATGGGATGGGGAAACAAAGGAGGAAGCAACAATCTTTGATAAGAAATATTCTCATTATCTTGTCCATGTAATTGTAAACAATCTGTATGGCATTTTCACAATAAAAAATACCTCTCAGTCCTATCTCTCAACATTACCGGATTAGCTCTCCAAATAAGAGAGGTAGACTGTCTAGTTGTATTAAAAAGCAAAATCCTTCTATCTGCTCCCTTCAGGAGTCACACCTTGCCAATAAAAACAAACACATTTTGAAAGTGAAAGACTGGAACAAAATCTACCAAGCAAATGACCCCCATAAAAAGGTGGGATTTGTAATCCTAATATCAGATAAAATAGACTTCAAATTAAAATTAGTGAGAAGAGAAAAAGAGGGTCGCTACATACTAATTAAGGGATTGCTCATTCAGGATGATATTACAATTCTAAATATCTATTTACCAAACAATGGAGCATGTAAATTTACCCAAGAAACACTACTTTCCCTCAAAGATCACATAGATCAAAAGACATTAATTGTTGGGGACTTTAACACATCACTATGCCCACTAGATAGATCAACTCGGCAAAAACTCAATAAACTGCAGATCTAAACAACTGTAAGGATCAACTAGATTTAACAGATATCTAGCGAATATTTCACACAGCAGTATCAGAATACACGTTTTTTCTCAGAAGCACATAGAAGATTTTCAAAAACTGACCACATTTTAGGTCACAAAACAAAAGTCCAAATTCAGAAACATTGAAGTTATACTTTGCATTCTCTCAGACCACAGGAAATAAAATTTTATTCCAATGCCAAAAGCCAAAGTCCTGTAACACATGGAGGCTGAACAACATACTGTTGAATCACGGGTAAGTCATGTAAGAGATTAGAAAGGAAATTCAATTGTTCATGATATTCAACGAAAACGAACAAACAAATGACCAGCTCCTCTGGGACACAGAAAAGTCAGTACTCAGAGGCAAGTTGGAGATATATGAAACCAACAATTTAATGACACAGCTGAACCTCCTTGAAAAAGAGCAGCAAGATATACCCCAAGCCAGTAGATGGAAAGAAATAATTAAAATTAAATAAGAATTAAATGAATTAGATTCCGCCCCAAAAAAACATAGAAAGAATCAACAAAGCAAAGAGTTGGTTCTTCGAAAATATTAAAAAAATTGACAGACTCTTAACAAATCTTATCAGAAAAAGAAGAAAACTCACCCAAATAAATAAACTCAGAGTTCAGAATGAACATCACCAAAGAATCAAACAAGATTCAGAACATTATAAGGAAATACTTCTCAAAACTATGCTAATAAGTTTGAGAACTTGGCAGAAATGGACCTTTTAATAGCAAATATCAACATGCCGAAACTATACCAAGATGAGTTAAACTATTTTAACAGGCCCATATCAAGCATTAAAATAGAAACAGCAATAAGAGAAGTCCTATATAAAAAAATCCCAAGACCAGACAGATTTACATCAGAATTCTACAAAGCCTTCAAAGCAGAGCTCACACCAATACTACTCCAACTCTTCAATGAAATTGAAAGAGAAAGTTCACTACAGAACTTATTCAATGAGGCCATCAAAAGCCTCATCCCCAAACCAGGCAGAGACTCATCAAAAAAGAGAAGTTTAAACACATTTCTTTGATGAACATTGATGCAAAACTTCTCAACAAAATTTTGGTCAATTGACTTCAACAATTCATCCAAAAAATAATACACCATGATCAAACAGGATTCATTTCAGGGATGCAAAGTTGGGTCAATATATGCAAATCAATTAATATAATACATCGCAACAACAAGAGCAAGGATAAGAACCATACGGTTATCTCAATTGATTGAGAAAAAACATTTGACAACATCCAACAAACCCTTTATGATGAAGGCTCTGGAAAAATTATGAAACCAGGGAACATTCCTCAATAGAATAAAGGCTGTATATGACATACCTACAGCCAGCATTATACTTAATGGTGAAAAACTAAAGCCATTTTCTCTTAAATCAAGAAGGGGAAAACGGATTTCTGGGTCAGAGGGAAGCTCTATGTCGAGACTTTGAGGAACCTCCATATTACTTTCCAAAGTGGTTGAAAAAATTTACACTCCCACCAACAATGTAGTAAGGTTCCCTTCTGTACACATCCCCTCATGCATCTGTTGTTATTAGAGTTCTTGATTGTAGCCATTCTAACTAGAGTGAGGTGATATCTCAATGTTGTTTTGATTTGCATTTTTTTTTTTTTGCTAGGGAGGCATTTTTCATGTGTATATTGGCCATCCTTCTTTCCTCTTCAGAGAAGTTTCTCTTTAAGGCTTTAGCCCACTTATTTATTGGGCAGTTGTTTCTTTGAAGATTTGTGGTTGGGGGATTTAATTTTTTGAGGTCTAGGTATATTTTAGATTTGAGAACCTTGTCCGTTGTATGGCTAGGGAAGATATTCTCCCAATCCGTGGGCGTTCTATTGATCTTGCAAGCTATGACCTTTGCCATGCAGAAGCTCGGCATTTTCATGCAATCCCATTTTTCCAACCCTTCTTTGATTTGTTGTGTTTCTGTGTCTCTATTAAGAAAATTTCAGCCTATGCAGTATTTACCCAAATGTTCACAAACAAGACCACACTAAAGCTACCAGCATGTATATGTTTATTGTAGCATTATTTATTATAGGTAAGATATGGAACCAACCTGATGCCCCTCAGTAGATGAGTGGGTCAAGAAAATGTGGTATATATAAACAAAGGAATTCTACGCCTCCATCACAAAGAATGACATTGCCCAGTTTGTTAGGAAATGGAAAGGCTTGGAAAAGATTGTATTAAGTGAAGTAAGCCAGGCCCAAAGAAACATAGGTCCTATGGTTTCCTTTATTAGCAATATCTAGTATATGTCTGAGTCAAGCAGAAAAGGTCAGATAATTTGATATTAGGGAAATGAACCCTAAGGTATGTATAGAAATGTTATTTTTTCTTTCATGTGATTGTTTCTAACACATTTGCAAGATTATTTCTTTGTTGTTTGTTCCCACCCCCACAGTATAACCACTGCTTTCACTGTATTTGATGTCGGAATAATTGTGGAGGGGAAGGGGAAAAACAGATCATTTAAATAGGGATACAGGTGGACGCATTGCAACAATGACATTACAAGTCGTGATGTCAAAAATGAACTTTACAACTGTGGTGCGGGGCGCCGGGGGGGGGGCGAGAATTGGGTGGGGGTGGGGTAGAATAGGAAGGGATGAGAAGGGGAAACAAGGGAGGAGACTACAAGCTTGATAAGAAATGTATTCATTATCTTGCCCATGTAATTGTAACCCCTCTGTATAATAAACGAAGGGTACAAGAATGTCCACTCTCTCCAGTTTTTTTTCAATTTAGTATTAGAATGCAAAGCTACAACATTAAGACAAGGTGCATACATACAATGGATCCAAATAGGCAATGATGAAGTAAAATTCTCCCTCTTTGTAGATGACATGATGTTGTATTTAAAGAATCCCATGGAATCCACTCCCAAATTACTCATAGTGATTCAAAACTTAGGCAAAATAGCCGGGTAATTTTATAACCGGCTTTTCTCTAATCCAACAATGAGAAAAGTGTGGCGGAAACCAGGAAAACAATTCCATCTATAAAATAAAACACCTAGGAATTAACCAAAAAGTGACGGACCTTTATGATGGAAACTTTTTTATTTTGTCACTCATGGGTCTTGAGCTCTGGGCCTGGGTGCTCTCCCACATGTATTCAGCTCAAGGGGAGAGCTCTATCACTGGAGCACAGAACCACTTCCGGTTTTCTAGTGGTTTATTGGAGATAAGAGTCTCACGGACTTTCCTCCCTGCCTAGGTTTGAACCATGATCCTCAGATCTCAGCCTCCTGAGTAGCTAGGATTACAGGCGTGAGCCATCAGTGCCCAGCTGATGAAAACTTTAAAAACCTGAAACAGGAAATCAAAATACTACTTTGAAAGTGGAAAAAGCTCCCATGCTCCTGGATTGGAAGGATCCACATCATGAAAATGGCAATACTTGCCAAGGCTATCTACAAATTCAATATTCCAACCTCATTGTTCAAGGAAGTAGAAGAGGCAATCCAAAAATTCATATGGAACAATAAAAGACCCCGAATAACAAAAATGATCAAAAACAGAAAGAAAAGTGATAGAAGAATATCAATACCAAATTTCAAACTCTAATACAACACCACTGTAATCCAAACAGCTTATTACCGACACAAGAACAGACTTCAGGAAAAATGGAATATAACTGAAAATCCAAAAATGAACCTACAGACCTATAGCCATCTAATCTTCGATAAGGGAACTAAAAATTGGAATTGTAGAAATACAGCCTCTTCAGTAAATGGTTCTGGCAAAATTGGTTAATCACTTGTAGAAAACTAAAACTAGATCCTTATATATCACCATGCAAAAGAATCAACTCCAAAAGATAAAAGACATGGAGTCAAAGTGGACACTCTGAAAATATTAAAGGATGGAATTGGAGAAACTATAAGGCTCCTCGTTACAGGCCGAAAAGAGACCCAGAAACACAACAAATCAAAGAAAGGTTGGACAAATGGAATTGCATGAAAATGCAGTTTCTTCATGGCAAAGGATGAAGCTAGCAAGATCAATAGAAAGCCCACGGATTGGGAGAAGATATTCACTAGCCATAAAACAGACAAGGTTCTCATATCTAAAATATAGCAGGAACTCAAAAAATTAAATCCCCTACCAACAAATCTTCACAGAAACAACTGCCCAATAAATAAGTGGGCTAAAACCTTAAAGAGAAACTTCTCTAAAAAGGAAAGAAGGATGGCCAGTAGACACATGAAGTAATGCTCAACCTCCCTAGCTACAAAATAAATGCAAATCAAAACAACATTCAGATTCCACCTCACCCCAATTATGGCTGTAATCAAGAACTCTAACAACAGATTCTGGATGGTAAGTCGACAGAAGGGAACCCTACTGCATTGTTGTTGGGAGTGTAAAGTTGTTCAACAACTTTTGAAAGTAGTATGGAGATTCCTCAAAAGACTCCACATAGAGCTTCCCTATTTCCCAGCAATCACACTTCTGAACATTTATCCAAATGATACAAACATGATTATTTTAAAGCTACCAGCACGACTGTGTTTATTGCAGCATTATTTACCATAGTTAAGATATGAAACCAACCCAGATGCCCCTCAGTAGATGAATGGATCAAGAAAATAAGGTATATATACAAAATGGAATTCTATGCCTCTATCAGAAAGAGTGACATTTCCCTATTTCTTAGGAAATTGAACGACTTGGAAAAAATTTACTTAAGTGAGGTAAGCCAGGCCCAATTAAACATAGGTCCCATGGTTTCCTTTGTTTGCAATAACATATATTTGTGAGACAAGCAGAAACCATCAGATAAGTAGATATTAGGTGAAATGAACCCCAATATAACATTTATAAGATAATTTCTTTGTTGCTTTGCAAGTCCCTCCCCAACAGTATAACCCCTGTTTTAACTGTATTTTATGTTGGTATAATTTGTGGAGAGGAAGGGAAAAAACAAATCGTTTAAATAGGGATACAGATGGACCCATTGCAACAATGAGCTATACAAGTCATTATTTTGAAAAATGAACTTTTCAATTTTGGCCTTGGGGGGGGGTAGGGGAACACCTGGTGGGGGGATGAGAATGTGAAATGGCAACTGGAGAGGAGGCAACAATTCTTGATAAGAAATGTACTCATTACTTTGCTCGTGTAATTGTAAGCCCTCTGTACAGTATTTTCACAATTAAAAAAAGAAATATAGTATTCAGAAAAAAATATATAGAATGATGGCTAGAAAGGTGGCTTAATTGCAGAGCACTTGCCTTGCATTCTTGAGGCCCTGGGTTCGATTCCTCGGCACCACATAAGCAAAAAGAAAAAATCAGCAAGAGGCACTGTGGCTCAAGTGGTAGAGCACTAGCCTTGAGCTAAAGAGCTGAGAGACAGCGCCCAGGCCCAGAGTTCAAGCCCAATGACTGGACTCCCCAAATAATATATAGAGATAATTATAAGATATAAAATACTTAAGACTTGGATCATTGTAGCATTATCAAATGTGTCCCCTGTATCTGGTGGATATATTTTCACTTCTGTTATAGTGTCCTTTGAATTATGAAAGGTTATCATTTGATGTTATCCGGTTCATTCTTGCTTTTCTTTAGCCACTAATGAGCATCCTGAGCATCTAGGATAACAGGCATGACATATTGGTGCATGTTTGCCTTTCACTATTTTAAGGGTTTTCCCCTTTCGTTTGAATTCAAACATTGTCCTGTCAGTAATTCTGCCCATTCTCAAACTGTTGTTCTCAAATATGATAAGCATCTGTTTGATGGGTAATTGTCCTGTTCATTGTGTTTGACATAGTTTTCATTGTTTCTATTGATTTGCCCTTCCTAATTATTTCATATGATGATTAGAATATTTAATATATAGACTTCAGGTTTGCCTCTATGGAGATTGTAGAAGTCATGACAAAAGACAGCATTGGGAACTTTATACATAAAAACGAAAAAATTTAGTTGGACAAACAACTCTTGAATCCATTTTGACATCAAAGTCAGGCAATTCACGTGGAATATACCATGGAATCTATGAATTTTTAAATTAAGATATAGCTGTTATTTTGTATTATGAAAATAATTTGTAGGGACAAAAGGATGGACTGGAACTTTTGAAATGTAAGAAACTTAACCAAACCATTACTACGTAGGAAATAAATAGTACAGCCTTCCACAACTTCAAAGAGGTAATGATTCACAGTTATCCTTTTGGCAATATCAAATGTAGTTTCTTCCAACTTGTTCCTCAGACCCGGTTTAATACAATGGTTCAACAGAAGGAGATACAGAGTATCTTGCCTATTTCTATTCCCAGCAGCAAAAGGCAAGGGGGGGGGGTCAAGAGTCCTTTAGTTTGGGGATTGATATCTCCTTCATTATGAAGTAAGAAAGATCCATTCTGGTATTATTCAACATATAAGCACTGTGCAGGAGTGCCAAGCCATTCAAAGTTATTGCATGAATATCTGCCTTGAGCTACCAACTCATGGACAATGTCTAAATGTCCACTCTAGGCTTCCCAATGAAGAGGGGTATACTTACCTCATCCTAGTATACATATGCATGGCCTTTTTGCAAAGTAGTCTCAGCACTGTAGTAAGCCGATTAATTTTGGCATCCCAAAGAAGAAATTTGCATAGAATCTTCTCCATTATTTTCTTGCAATTGATACCATTCCTCACGTTTTAATCTTGTTCCTTGTCTTTATCAGAATTGCCTAACCAGAAACTTTTATACCAGTGGGAATGAGGTGTCCATGTATTTCCCCAACAATTAACATTGGTTGAAATGTTCAGAAAAATCCGGTGAATTTTCTGCATATGTTTTTTCACCATGATTTATTTTCTCTTTTTCCATTTTTACTATTTTAAATTATTCTAACTGGAGAGTAGTGAATTGATAGAGAGCAGAGGAAAGATTTTCCTCCGTATTCAAATGCACAGACTGAAAATGAGGACCAGTGGTGTCTTCATGTGTAGCTTATTCTAGGAATGAGAAAATAGGAAACAATGCCTTCTATGTAAATGATTTGGGAAATACCATGGTATAGTATAAGAGAACTTACTATTCAATATATGAGCTTTAAGAGCTTTCTAATAGATCCATTATTTATTGGTACCCAACATTAGAAAAAAATGTATAATTCAGTAGTAAAATAGAAGCCCTTTGCGTGACTACTTAAATTCCTTGTTTTTTAAAAGACACTTGTTTTCATCTAAAAAAGTAGGCCTATCTATTGTCTTCAGGTGATTTTGATGATTGAAGATGCTTAATGAGGAGCCAACATGCATTAGTAGTCCTTTGATATAATTAAATTTCATTTTTTCTTCTTGGATAATATAATGATCAAAGCAATAGTTCAGAATCAGCAAAAAATAGTTCAGCATCATACTTCCAATGCAAATGGATCACCAGTAACTAATCCTTGATACCATTTTCCACAAAGTTTTGTCACAGGTACAATCTGTCCGTCTTTTCTAGCTGCTTTCCTAGCCTGGACCTTTTCTTTCATTGTGCAGGAAATGGGTGATTCAACCGATTTCAGTCAGATCTGTTCCTAGACTTATCAAGGATTTAGATTCGTTTTTTAAAAATTAGTTGTGGGGCCTGGACTCTGGGCTTAGGCACCGTCCTTGAGCTCTTCAAATCAAGGCAAACGCTCTACCACATGAGCCACAAAATCACTTCTGTGGTTCTGTTTATGTGGTGCTGATTTGGGAAATGGCAGAGCAGAAAGTGAAATGATGCAACCAAAAATATAAAAGGAAAATAAATTGGGATAATTATGGAGCAACCATGTAATCTATGAGAATCATGAAAGAGAGAGAGGAAGAGAGATACAGATGTGCAATGACCTAACTAGCCACAAAATACATGCTTCTGATCAATTTACAAAGCAAACAATTTTATTTTTTATTTGTTAAAAAAGATGGAAGTAGAATTTATGTATTTACTGGAATTAAGTAAATATATTTATATTGGCATATATAAAGAGACATAGCTTTGACCAAATTACAGACAAGAATCTTAATCCTTGGGTTGGGAAGGTGGCTCAGTGGTAGAGTGCTTTTATTGCAGTTTACTACAGTGCGGAGTCAACTTTCCAAACAGGCCCCTCATATCAATACTAGGGATGAGGGTGAGTATACCCTCTTCATTGGGAAGCATAGAGTGGGCACTTAGACATTGTCCATGAGTTGGTATCTCAAGGCAGATATTAATGACATAACTGTGAATGGCTGGACACCCCTGCACAGTGCTTATATGTGAAACATATTGCAACAGCACACACACACACACACACACACACACACACACACACACACATAAACATCATATTTCTACTTAAGTATTTTTTGTGTATGGTCTTAAGAAGAAATTTACATTAGTAACTTCAATTTCTGACAGAACAATATAATAACTATACAACTTGCTTATATACTCTCAATATTAAAATTGCTATCTAAGTATGTGCAATAGATAAGCATAGGAAAAAGTAGGAGCCACACTGGTGGCTCATGTCTTTATTCCTAGCTAATCAGAAAGACGAAGTCTGATGATTGTGGTTTGAAACCAGACCAAGAAAAAAAGTCCATTAGATTCTCGTTTGAAAGTAACCAGCAAAAGCTAGAAATGGAGCTGTGGTACAAGCAGTAAAATGCTACCCTTGAGAAAACAAAAACAAAAACATAACAAATTCTGGGACAGAGCTAGGCCCTGAGTTCAAGCTCTAGTATTAGTATTTAATTAATGAAGGAATGAATTAGTTAATTAATTACCTAAAATAAATTAAGTGGTCACATGTGGAGGGGCAGGTAAAATGTAACAACCATGGTGAAGGTATTATGTATTATTTTGTAATGAGGCAAATTATCATTTGTCCTAATCACTAATGTTTTATTTGAACTTTTTGTACAATAAACCCTGAATTTGGCATGCGTGTATATGTGTGTACATGTGCACACATGTGTGTTTATGTGTGTGTGTGTGTGTGTGTGTGTGTGTGTGTGTGTGTGTGTGTGTGTGTGTGTGTGCTGTTGCAATGTTGCTTGCCAATATGAACAGGGTGAGGCTGAAAAGAGGTGTGTTGCAATGTTTTTTATTTATCAATGTTGTGTCCTGTCATTTCAGTGGAACCACCCTTCTGTACATTTCATTTGTTTATAACATCATCATAATCAAAGCATTTACAACAATATGTTAGATAAAAGAGATCATTTTCAGCTCTTAGTATATGTTAGGTAAAAAGATACACATATAATTAGGCAGTAAGTTATTGCTGTAAGATGACTGTCAGTACAAAATATTTATTTGACCTTTTAAATTGGTTATATTTTTAAGAAATACTCATGGAGTGATTTTGACCGACTTGACCAAATAGTTATTTCTCTTTGATTATTTCTGGGAAACTCAAGGTCGATAAACTCTTTCCGGATTTCTGTTGAAAATAACTTTCTTTGTAAGATCGTATCTATTCACACTAAGATAATAAACCCCGTATATTTAAGGTTTGAATATCCCATCATATTGACTGAAAATCAGTATTGTGGCTATGCTTGTTAGATATATATTTCAAATAAAACCATAAACATGTGTCACCTCCAGATTGTAGATGCATTTGAAGTTGTTTTGTACATACAAAGATTTCTTCATTAATAGTTCTTTTGTGGGAGTAACTGTCACAACTTTAACAAATAAGGCATTTTGAATATCATTTACAATATAAATAACATCCCAGAGTGAGTCTTGCAAATTTGAAAACCAATTAACTATTTTAGTATTATTTTAGTTCATTGACTATACAACTAAAGACATTTCTGAAATAAATATTATTAAGATCTGAAAATGTAAGTGGGTATATAGGCTTTTTATGCTTCATTTTATGATAAGCCAGTTTTTATGAAACTAAAAGAAATAGAATAAAATAATGTAAGTGAATTGAGTAACCTAATTATTAGTATAATTTTGCTTTCTATTAGCACAGTCCTTTGAATGTAGATGATGCAGTTAAATTATTTTTTGTGTCACTGTGCTTTAGTTATTTTTAGAATCTTTGTAGTTATCAGAGTGAATTTGTAGTATAAATAAAGGCCTTTTAAAATGATTAGGATTAATCTTGTGTTTTGTGTTCTACTCCAAAGAAAATAAGTTATTTTCAAGTGTTAATAGTTTATAATTGAATCTTCAGTATCATAAGAAATTTTGAAATAATTTGGTAGTATTGATGTCTTTTTTTAGGGGATGGGGCCCAGTAGTGGTGCCTGAACTCTGGGTGCTGTCCCTCAGCTCTTCAGCTCAAGTCTAACGCTCTATCACTTGAGCCACAGCGTCAGTTCTAGCTTTTTTCTTTTTGCTTGGGTGGTGCTGAGGAATTGAACCCAGGGCCTCATGCATGCAAGGCAAGCGCTCGACCACTGAACCACCTTCCCAGACCTTCATGTATTTTTAAACCAATAGTAGTTCACAAGTTGGAGAGTCTTTAATTCATACTTAGCTCTTGGTGTCTATGATTTTTAACCTCTGATTCCTAACATTAATGATAGGTCAGAGTGCATTTTTGGGTATAGGAAAGGTAAAATATTTATCTATGGTCAAAGTTGATTTTTATATCAGACTTGCTTTAATAGCATTTCTCTCAAAATGTTGGGTATAAAAAGCAATCAAAATACTCCTAATGGTAAACAACTTAGTTGAGCTACAATGTGGAAATGATTGGTCCATAAGACCTGCATAATGTTTCCATCAGGAATTGGGGAGGTCATTCTTTCAGTAAGACAGTGTTAAACAGAGATAGGTTCCCCAGGCCGTGCAGTGTTGAGTGAAGGGATAAAATATGATTTCTACTATTTTGAGCTAGATATCAAGAATGTTATACTATAGCAGTTCCTTTCACCAGGTAGGTATGCATTGATTATGAATTTTGAGTTTTCATATTACAGTTTCCTATTTTCTAACAAAGATAAAGTGAAATATTATGAGTGTCCACAATAATTATGGGAAATTTTCCTAGAATTAATAGATTAAGTGCTGGTATTTTAGACTTAAAATAGTATGAGGTTAATTGATACAGTGGGAGATGAACCACAGGCTAACACTTACAAGGTGTGCAATGCTGTACTAGTAATTCCAACTCTGAAGACTTCAATATCATCATCTGAGAATTAAAAATGTAAGGAGTTCCACTTTATGCGATTATTGTGAGGATTAAATTATATACCATAAGTAAAGTACTTGGAAAAACAATCAATTAGCATTTGGCAAATTCTACCTCTTATTTTATCATATGATGAATTCTAACATTTTTACTGTGATTTTATATGTGCATTGTGATGTATTGATATTCATTGCATTGATCACTTGTCTGTCACTATGAGGAAAATACCTGCAAAAAGAATTTCTGAGGAGGAAACTATTATATTGACTCATGGTTTAAGAGAACACAGTTTAAGATTAAATATCTCCATTATTTTCAATTATATTTTTATTATCTTAACTAGGTGTACACGGGAATTTCCATTGAAAAAGTTAGTTTTTTAAGTAAAATTGATCTTTATATAACTTTTCCCTACCCTTGCAAACCTCACAGAACTTAAATTTTTTCTAGTTTCATATTATTTTCATTGAATATAATATCTTCAGTCTTACTCCATAACTCTCTTTATTCTTTCCCTTTGACTTCCCCTCACATCTTCCAAGTGATAGTTTTCTTGGACTCACTTTTTTGGATTAAAAGTTCAATTTTGTAGGAAATTACGCCTTTTAAAAACTGCTGTGAAAAATGAAAACTTTGGTTAATACAGTTGTTTAACTTGCATAAAATTCTGGCTTCCAAGTACGCGACAGAACATGGGTCCTTTCTGTGTCTGGCTCTGACTTCGTTTACTTAACATATTTTTAGATCTATCCATTTCTTTGCAAATAATGTAACAGTCCTCATAATGGATAGGTGCAATCCAATTGTGTATATATGACACACTTACTCCAACCATCCCTTCGCCAAAGGGCATCTTGGCTGTTTCCATAACTTGGCTATGGTGAATAGTGCAGTAATGAGCATGGTTGTGAAAGTGATTTAACTGTAACTTTTTGGAAGAATTCATCACTATCTTTCTGGGAGCAATCCTCTAGCCAGTTTTCCAGAATAAACACATCCTTCCCTTCATCTCCATCACAACGTATTGCAAGTAATCAAAAACACACTAACCCATACAGGACTCAATAAGCTAAGACCACACTGTGCCCATATTCTTTCAATATATTTTTAATAATTACATAAATTTAGTGAGAAACTTCTATGTACTTTCCTAATGTGAGAATGAGATACATAACAACAGAGTAAAAATAAGAAATATGCAATTAATTAGCTATTATCATATTTAAAATCTTTTTCACCTCTAACTCATAGACTCACTTACTATTATTTTAATCTTTATTTGATTACTTCATCTATCCCCTAAATTATAACAGACGAGTTAAATACAGACAAAAAGTGTGGTTTGATTTTGACACTCATGTGTGAGGATGCACAACATGGGCAAATAGATGGATAGGAATTAATAGCAATTACCCATTTTGTTAAAGTAGAGATGGTTTTCCCAAACTGATTCATATTTCATTCAACAAAAAAACCTGTAACAATTCCCTTTGTTTTGTTCCTCATTCACTTTTGTTTCCATTTTATTTTATAATGAAGGATTATTTCATATATGTACTGTAGATACAAAAATATGTTAAACTATTTCTATACATATGTATTGATATATACATACATACATATATTACACAGGTTACAATGATAATTTATAAATTCTGTAACTATACAATTTACTAAATTATTAAAAACATCGACGGTTCATGCCTGGAATTCTGGTTACTCCGGAGGCTGAGATCTGATGAACATGGTTTAAAGCCATCCTGGGCAGGAAAGTCCATGAGCCTCTTATCTCCAAACAACCAACAGACAATCAGAATTGGAACTGTGGCTCAAAGTAATAGAGGGGTAGCCTTGAGAAAAAAGCTCAGGGACCTCACCCAGGCTCTTAGTTCAAGAACTACAATCTACCCAAAAAAATCTATTTAATTTACACCTGTGTAAGTAGAGTATTTCCATTATCCAAATGCACATCCATGCTCATTTGCAAGGTAACTCTGTTTTGTCTGAAGTACCACTAAACAATATCACTTAAGTAGAAAGCATTGGAACTTGGGTTCATTCTATATCTTTCATGAATTTTTCTCAACTCAAATACTCAATTGTTACACTTATTCCAATTATTTAAAATCATACCTTTTTTTTTCTTTAATACCCCTAATATTACAGTTTGAATTCAGTGTCTTGTGCCCCCTAAATGGGTGTTCTTATCACTTTGTCATGTGCCAGTCCTAAATTGTCCTGATTATTTTTCAGATAGAAACTGGCTTCCTACTGTGTATGATTTTGGCCTCAGTCCATTTGATGTTATTCTTCCTTGAATTTAGAATAATAAGTACATGGTATTATGTACAGATCTTTCTGTCTAGTCTGGGCTTTAGCCACTGTTCTCACAACAGTTCACTTCCAAGTCGTCAGGATTTTCATAAGCTTGTCATAGCTGATTGTTTTTAAATCTTTGCATTTCCTGCAGGTTCTTGAGTACTGAATTAATTTGTGTTTTCTTGTCTTGTTTTGTTTCATTTGAATGTATGTGTTGAGTTTTTCCTCACTTTTCCTTTTGTTTGTTTCTTTCCCTGAAGTTCTTACCTAAAGTGCTGAGAAACCAATTCTTCTTTCTCAAGATAGTCAGGATGAACATTATTTATTCCAAACAACTTCAGTTACATTTAAACACCTTCATATCCATGAATGATATAAAAATGCTAAGCACTGAGAAGGTTGTTTTGTTTTTACTTTCATGGTAGTCTTTGTCATACACAGATCATGAAATATATGAAGATAATATAAGTACAGATGCATGTCAGGAGGAGAAGAACCTATTATTAATTGTTTGACAGAGGCTTCACTTCTAGGGAAAGAAATATATTGCTTGATGCAGGATTTCACAAAATCATATTGCTAGGAAGAACCTAAGCAATCATCTAATACTATGGACTTAAGAGTGATGAATTGACTTCCTGAATAATTTACTTTGGTGTCAAATAAAAGCAGGCTTCCAAAAAGAGAGTAGATTTTAGAGAAACATGCTGAATTTTATGTAAATAGGTCCTTAGCTGATTTTGTTAATTTGTGGACTAATGCAGGGAAATAAAGTACAGCAAAGTAAAAAATTAAAGAACTTCACATTGAAATACTCATTTGTGTGTGTGTTCATGTGCATGCGAGTATGCAAACGCACATGTGCATGTGCTTATGCATGCATTCATCATTCTTGAGGCTTGATAGTCCCTGGCAACTATTCCTCAGCTTCTGTGCCCAACGATAGTGGGCTACCACTTCAGCCACTTCTGTTTTTTTTTTAGATAATCACTTGTATATTAATGATTGGAATGGCTTTGAACACTGGTCATCAGATCTCAGACTCCTGAGTAGCTAGCTAAGCTTATTCAGCCTCTGAGTAGCTAATCAAAATTCTGCCTGTCCTCTATGCTTCACTGCTCTTTTATTCATTTCCTGAGGTAATCACAAGCCTAAGTCTTATATATGTCTAATTGCTTTAAAAATACTGTTACTGCTTGGCAGCAGAGGCTCCCATCTGTACTCTTAACTGCTTAGGAGGCTTGAGAACAGAACCCAGGCCAAAAGTTTAGTGGAATTCCTTCTCAATCTATAGCTGGGTGCATTGGATCATTTCCACCATCCTTCACTATCTAGTTACTATGATTGGAAGGACTGGGGATCCAGGCCAGTCACGATAGCAGGCTAGACAAGTTGGTGTTCATCTCAGATGCCATTGATGATGGGAAGGCTAAAGGACAGATCAGGTGCAAGTTCTTGTGGAAAGGAAACACCTATTCTAAAATTAGCCAATGATACGACGCCAGCCTAGCTAGAAAAATATACCCAGAGTTGAAATACCACAATTTCCCACAACCAAAATAAGTATATATGTGAACATTCAAAAACTTAGTACATTAAAATACATATCTAAATGTTCATTCTCTTAACATCACATTATCTTACCTTTTCCGCTTGAATCACACATATACTAGATATTGCAAATAAGGGAAACCATAGGACCTATGTTTCTTTGGGCCTGGCTTACTTCACTTAATATAATTTTTTCCAAGTTTTTCCATTTCCTAACAAATATTTTTTTCTTTCATACATGTGTTTCTAACACATTTATAAGATTACTTATTTGTTGCTTTGTATGTCCCTCCCCCACAGTATAACCCCTGCTTTCCCTATATTTGATATCATTATAACTTGTGGAGGAGATGGGGAAAAACAAGTCGTTTAAGGATACAGGTGGACCTTTTGCAACAATGAGAAGTACAAGTTGTCATGTCCAAAATGAGCTTTACAACGTTGGTGCCGGGGGGGGGGGAGCAGGGGGAGGGGAAGGATTGGGATTGGGATTGGGAGGGGGGAGACTGGGAAGGGATGTGAAGGGTAAACAAAGGAGGAGGCTGCAATGCTTGGTAAGAAATGTACACATTATCCTGCCCATGTAATTGTAACCCCTCTGTACAGTATGTTCACAAGTAAAATTAAATTAAATTTAAAAATTAGGAAAATCTGTTCTTTGCTTTAATATCAGCTTTATCTGATTATCATATGATGTGAAAGAATAGTTTCTTCATTAAACTTATGATAATTTAAAAAGACCTAGAAAATTCTTTCTCACTTATTAAGTGGAAATGAATAGCAAATTGCCTCATTTCTTACATATTTGCCTACCACTATAAATTCATCTTATGATTATTATTAATAGTAATACATTCTGATTTATTACTTTACTTTTTAACAGTTTTTAAACTTTTTGCTTTTCTGCTGAAGTTGAAGTATTTAATTAGTATCATCAAACTATATTCCTTGGGTATTTAGGGCAGTTTTTTATAAAGTTTTTAACCAATAGCTTCTAAGAATTCTTAATTGGTATATCATTTGATTTATATTTCATTTCAATTTATTTTTATTTTAATGGTAATGTACACAGGGGTTACAGGTACATGAATAAGGTAAGGTTATGAGTACATTTCTTAGGGAAGGAACTTTGTTATCTCTTCCATTGATTTTTTAGTACACTCTAAACAAGAATTAGTTATGCTTTTGCTGTTGCTAGTGATCCATAGGTACTTTTGCTTTCTTTCTTAATGCATTTATATTATAAAATTGATATAGAGAGGATTTACACTTAATTAAGTCAACTTAAGAGTACACTTCATTTTATTTTCTAAATTTGAAATTTTGGGCTTAAATGTTTTCTTTTGTGTCTTTAGTGTAATTCATTTATTTCAGAGTTGTAGGATTAGTTAATTTATTTTTGCATGATTTTTACACATGTAAATTATTCACACACATATATTTTGCTTTTATAATATTTAACATGTGACTATTTAAAAATTGTTTTCTTAATTTTTATATGGTTAATGATTTGAAATAAATTTATTTTCTTATAATTATAAACATATTTGTCCAGGTAACAAATACTGTTTTTCAAGAAGCACATAATGTATTAAGAAAGGCTTCATTGGGCTGGGATGGTGGCTCAGTGGTAGAGCGCTTGCCTCGCATGCATGAGGCCCTGGCTTCGATTCCTCAGCACCACACAAGCAAACAGAAAAAAGCCGGAAGTGGCACTGTGGCTCAAGTGGTAGAGCACTAGCCTTGAGCTGAAGAGCTGAGAGACAGCGCCCAGGCCCAGAGTTCAGGCTCCACGACTGGACCCTCCCCCCCCCCCCAAAAAAAAGCAAGGCTTCATTACTTGGTCACTTTTTGGAAGTATTTTTACTTGAATTAATAAAATAGTTTGAGTTCAGCATGGTGATTTTTGACATCCATTTTCTAGCTATGGTGGGAAGTGTAAATAGGGTTTGTAATTCAGGAGATACTGAGAAACTCTGTCACCTTATTATAAAACTATTCAGAGTGAATTGATTAGAGATATAGCCGTCGCTAGTGTTATATAGGGCACCTCCCTATCATATTCTAAATCTTGGGTTAAAACACCAGTAACATCAATCTTTTGTCAAAATAAAAGGACACATGTTTCAAAATGTTAATTATTTAAACTTAATTGCAAATATTCTCTTTTATTCTATTAATTTTCAATTTACCTAATCTATTAAAATCCAAGTATATTGTGATTATTTTATTTCTACTGAACTTTTAAATTGTATGAGCAATATTATGATTTCATATATTAACATACTTTTACTATTTGTGATAATTTCCACCCTTTAATATGATAATATCAATATTCCAAATGTGTGTATGTGGCGTGTTTATGTGGTTTTTGTGTGTGTGTGCTTTGTGTGTACTTTGTAATGCTTGGGAGATCACACCATTGCTTCACATATGCAAAGCCAATGGTTTACCACTGAGCAATACTGCCTAGTTATAAACCAAATAGTGTTTTAAACCATGAGTTTCAATCTTTCATTCCTAGTATGCTTTTTCAAAATTATATATAATAAAATGTGATCCATATTCTATCCATGCTAGCAATTTTTATTGTTACATAGAATATTCCCACTGCCTTTCCACTTCCAAACTCTTGTGTTTGTTATTGATAAAGGTTTTATTTTGCTTCTTTTCTCTCTTCATTGTTTTTCCCTTTAGAGTTTAGCTAATCTTTCTCTTATTGCTTTGTGAATTAATTGTCATATTCCTATTACAATTTCCTTACATTGTAACAGGTATATACAATGCTTTATTGTCTATTTTCTTTTTTTCCCATTGTCACTGACTTTTGGTCCAAACT
Organism: Dipodomys merriami; assembly: GCF_024711535.1. Taxonomy (NCBI): domain Eukaryota; kingdom Metazoa; phylum Chordata; class Mammalia; order Rodentia; family Heteromyidae; genus Dipodomys; species Dipodomys merriami. The sequence continues at coordinate 138,079 of NW_027202879.1, forward strand.
ATTAGATGCATTAAAAAGAAACTTGACTCAGGACACTTTACTTTTCTCCTTCTCTTCTCTGAAGTCATTTTGTTTTTTGAAACACAATAGCAATAACATATAGCTCCTATGTGGTCCATCATTCTTTCCCCTCTCACTCTCCTCTGTTGTACAGCTCAAGTTGTTATCATTCAGATTTATTATGCTACAGCATTATCTAAATCTTAAATCATTCCTAAATTAATTTTAGTTGTTTCAAGTATCCTCTAAAGTCATTTCTCTATATATAATATCTGGGGTCTTGTGTTTTTCCAAGGTGAAATTATGATTGACTATCAAACATCTAGATATCTCTGTAGAATATTGGTCCACCTGCTCAGTAAACTCGTATGTAAATTCAAGGAAAACAGGTGAGTCAGAACAATCTTGTAAAATTGTGTAGCTTCAGGCTTCATACTAGCTTTGAATCTTTTTACCATGTTTAGTAGTAAAGACAACATAGTTCTACTACAATAGCAGACACATAGAAGAATGTAAGATTTGTCAAAAATAAATTCTCAATTTTATGGTCAACAGATTTTGAAAACGATCCTATGATTTTATGAAATAAAAATAGAATCTTAAATGGGTATATTGGCACTATTGTCTCTCGAGATTTAAAGAATGATCTTAGACTACTACCTCAATCCATTTTTGTTTTTGTTTTTGTTTTTTTTGTCATTCATGTGGCTTGAACTCTGGGCTTAGGCGCTGTCTGTGTGCTATTCCGCTCAACGAGAGTGACCTACCGCTTGAGTCACAGCACCAGATCTGGTTTTTCTAGTGGTTTATTGGATATAAGAGTCTCATGGACATTCCTGCCCGGGCTGGCTTTAAACTGTGATCCTCAGATCTGAGG